>NW_010565420.1:5923-7543 GCF_000687285.1 Phaethon lepturus | reverse complement strand
CCACCCCCTTATCCGCAGCAGGAATTTTTTGAACACTTCCAAAGACTTTCCACTGCCTTTTTATTTCCTTTACTCCTAGGATCCAGATGCTCAATTTAAACATAAGTCGCTTTTTAGCTGCTGAAGCTATCCATTTATTTGTCCTGTTTGGCTTGCCATCTTCCAGGGACGGACAGGGACACTTACAGAAAATATTGGTTTCATGTGAGTTAACAGCATGTGAAGAACCATGCGTGCCTCTGGCCACTCAATAGATGAGTAGTGCTGCCGTACACAATGCCATTTGAATAGGACTGGTGTCAGCCTAGACAAAAAAATTAGAGTAATTTTGGTTAAAAAAAGTATCACAGATTTTATAGGCAACTGGAGAAAAGGGGAAAAAGGGCTGCTCTACTTGTTGACAAAGCAGCCCAAGCATGTGCTGGGTCAGGTATCTCTGGGTCTCAGCTACTTTGGGAGGCTGATGATGACCGTTCTCCACTTGGAAAAGGTGTCTGGGTGCTCCCCATCTTCTGAGAGGCTTGCTTCAAAGCACAATTTCTCTGCTCCTTCGTGGAATCTGTTTAAGTGAAAAATAGTACCCCATAGCAGATTTCCAGTATTTCTTTTCTGTTCCCTCAGAGGCCAAGGTAGTGTTTTCCCAAGGACACCTCTGATGTATTACACTGCATTAAGATGGGCCAATACAAACATTTTCTTTACTACACTGCTTTAGGGTACCCAATGAACTTACTGAAGGCTAGCTGAAGTATTTCACTTTTGCAATGTAGGAATAGTTTTTAAGAGTATACTATTGGGAAGAAAAATGGTGCCATAATGCAAGATAAAACGGAGGTCTCAACTTCAGATAAAGCACAGCTTAGAAATTTTATAGGGTATTAAACCGTATCTTCTGGAATTGACTCAAACCAGCATAGACAATTCGGGCACAAAAGAGAATGTAAAAATAGCAGTAAGCCACAATCTGAATGCAGAGGGGGCAAGAAAGGGTTATTTGTACTTACTCCCTTCTCAGAGCAGGACTCTGTCTCAAAGACCAATATCTGAAGTGTGAGTCTCCGAAATGTGGTTGCCAACTGTGTTGTGAGCAACGCGTAATCAGATCTTGTTGGACTGCTGCGAAAATGATTGCCATTTAACTACCAATTTCTCTTTGCAGTTCTCTGCTGCGCAGACACCTGTGGTTTACCAAATTAGTCCACCATCTGGCATCCCAGGTACAGGACCTTTCTTTAAGCTGGAGACCGCTTTAATTATTATTTGATGTTCCATACTGTCTTTCTCCTTATTAGGGGCCCATTTTGCTGGGGATTAAAATGGGCACCTCCAGAACTTAATTCCCAAGCTCATGCTGAACAGGAAAATGAGTTTGCACAAGGGGAGAGAGTCTGCAGCACTGGGTGCAAGGGAAGTGGGTAATGCACAGTGACCAGATTATTTGGTACTTGGCTTCTGCAGCCCAACTGGATGAAAAGCTGGACAGGAGCCGGCAATGTGCACTCGCAGCCCAGAAGCCACCCGTGTCCTGGGCTGTCCCCAAAGCCACGTGGCCAGCAGGGCGAGGGGGGGATTCTGCCCCTCTGCCCCGCTCTGGGGAGACCCCCCTGCAGGGCTGCGTCC
>NW_010565420.1:0-5853 GCF_000687285.1 Phaethon lepturus | reverse complement strand
CAGCTCGTCTGGGAGGACAGGCTGGGAGAGCTGGGGGGGCTCAGCCTGGGGCAGAGAAGGCTCCGGGGAGACCTTAGTGCAGCTGCCAGGGCTTAGAAGAAAGATGAGGCAGTCTTTTTTAGCAGGACCTGGTGTGATAGGGCAAGGGGTGATGGTTTTAAACTAAAAGAGGAGAGATTTAGACTAGATAGAAGGAAGAATTTATTTCCCAGTGAGGGTGGTGAACCCCTGTCCCAGGTTGCCCAGAGAGGTGGTAGATGCCCCATCCCCAGAAACACCCCAGGTCAGGCTGGACGGGGCTCTGAGCAACCTGCTCTAGTTGAAGTGTCCCTGCTCACTGCAGGGTTTGGACTAGATGGCCTTGAAAGGTCCCTTCCCACCCAAACTATTCTATGGTTCAACTCTGCCTGAGTAAAGAGACGTTGTTCAGCAGATGGATAGGTCTAATCAGTCTCAACTTTTGAGTCATCTGACCCTATATAGTAAAAGTTTTAAGAGTTAGCTATTGGGTGATTATATTGTAATGCCATACAGACCTGGTGGTTAATGGGGCTTTAGATCAGAGTTTAAAGTTACACGAGGAGACAGTCACTGGTTTTGGTCTGAACAGTCAGCTGGCAGATGGAAGACTTTTCCCCCCTATTTCTGTTCTGTTTGTTCACGAACTTCTTTAAAGAAAATTGAAATGCTGATTTCCAAAGTCAAGATTATCAAAACATTTTGGTCTCAAGAGTGCAGAGAGGTACCTGGATGATTAGGGCACATAGATGCTCCTAAATCTAAGTCCATCCCTCACTTCTAATTATTTTCAGGTGCAGTTCAGCTCCAGATTCTCATGCCTTGCTTTAGGGTGCCTGTGTGGAGGTTTCTATGTGTTAGCCGTATGTTTGACCTCCTAGTGTAGTCAGTGAAGAACATGACAGTTACACTTAGTGTCTAGCGTGATTTGAGATGTCCTAGAGCATGAAGGACCTGCATGGAGAGGGTAGATAAGACACGGAACCAGGAAGACTCATTCCCTTCTAGAACCACAGTGGGAGAATAGGGTGCCTCAAATTATTTAAGACACCTCTGTGCAGGCAACTGAACCAAGCTGTCACCCAGTGTGGTCAAGGGAGTGTTGGGAGTGATTTAACTGGCCACGTACATGCTGAGGTCCTTCTTTAGACCTTGACCCTGTCTAGTGTACAAATGATGTCATTTTGGTTGCCTCATGAGGTTCTACAGTAGAATTTTGGTTAGAATGTGGGGTTTAGTTAACAAAATGGTTGAGGACAGTGTCTTCTCAGTACAAATACTAGAGATTTCCTAAAAAATCAGGAATGGACTTTTTTTGTGGAGAGAGATGTGTGTTTTGGGAAAAGTGTATTAAGTGCAAAATCATCTTGGACTATGGGTAGAAGCTGAGAGTAACCATCAGTGCGGCCAGTTACACACCTCTCTGCAACACTTGCAAAGACCAAGAATTTCTTTTGTTCGGCTCACAAAACCTGCAAATAAATTCTCTGCTTTTAACAGACTTTCTTCAACTTCCATTTCCTTTTAAACAGGAAATTTAATAGAGATTTATGGGAAAATAATTGCTGGAAGATATGAGACCCTGGACTTCAATGTGGATTATATTGATGGGTAATTATATATAGGCTGCTATGTGACCCAGTCCCTGTAAATTGGCATTTCTTCCATCAGCCTTCTTGACAGCAATAAATTGCAACCAGTTGGCCCAGAATTGTCATTTACTTCCTTTGTGGTTTATTGCAGCTCATGAGTTGGGCTTCAGCAAACTTGGTTAATCTAATTGCAACTGGTCCATTAAGCTAGTTGGTTTGTTTACTGGCAGCACAGTCAATCACAGCTCAGTGTGAATTGTACTGTAATTGCGTCTGCTTGCTGTAGATTTTATTTTGGCTAGCAAATTAAAATTTAACTAATTAAAATAATGTCAGAACCTAAAAGTTAAATAAATTTTCCCTTCCATTTGCACTTTTAGAAAAACTATTAGTTTGAAGCAGATGCTCTGGTGAGTCAGAAGACAAAGCAGAAGTACTTTGAGACAAAAGGCTTTGTTGTTCACTGCTTTAAACCCTCTCTGGTTGCTCCCTTGTTCTCAAGGAAGGTTTGGTTTATATTTTCTGCTACTTCTATGGTTACATGCAACAGAGCAAAGCAGATAGATATTAAAAATTTACTTCAGGACAACAGCACATTAAGCACAGTGAATCCAAAAAGAGCACCAATGATCTGCCGTGTCTCTCATGTATTTCTGTACATATGGAAGCGTTCCCAGATACTACTGAGTTGTGATTTCCTTGCACTTGTGTCAGTGAAGAACTAAGCCCAGGTGCATATTTAAAGATAAACTATTAACCTATAGTTGCTGTGCTGGCATTTTAAGGATCACTTCAGGAGCCAGGGAAGATGTGTATTCTCAGTAGTTAGAAATTTTACTTCCAGCAGCAGATACTTGACCACTAGATGCTTTTTAACTACCTCCCAGGCTGAATGGAAATATCCCTTGCTAAATAACTAAATTATCTGCTAGTGTGAATGAAAGTCACGCCATGATTCGTGCCATACCTACCAGCTGCACCCATTTATCAGCCCTACATTTTTGCTCACCGGATGCACAGCAGCATCCTTTGTTCAATATTAATTATTGCTTTACCTGCCTCTGGTGGAACTGTGAAACCTTTGATCAGTGGGAAGAAAGGCTGGTCTGTCTGGCTGCAGGTTGGATGTGCATGCAGGTTCCACTGCTAGATTACTCATTTACAGCTTAACCTCACGATAGACAAAACCAAAACGGCCTCAAAATCTTAGCATACCAGCCAGGTTCACATCATAGCTTCGCATGAATACTTTGCTCTTTTTTGATGTGTTAGTAAATATGTACCAAGTGGGAACCTGGACTTGACCAGAGCAGGCTGTCACTTAGTAACACGGATTCAGGGTTTGGAGCAAAAAAGAGAACCATTTTTATATTTCCAAGTGTGTTCTGCACCCTTTTCTATGCTTTGTATGGAATGCAATGATCCAGGGATGCTGAACTGAACATTTTGCAGCACTGATTTTTTTCTATTTATCCTTGAAAAGTGCCTCAATATCAGCAAGCTGTATTAATAAAAGCAAACTCTTTTAATAAAACCTCATAAAACTACACTCTGAAGCATGGGTCACAGCAAAGTGTTTGCATTACAGGTTTTAATTACATATTTTCCTTAATTGCCTTTTAATTCTCAAAGAATCATTGCCACCCTTTGCTTATGCTAATTACTGTGAATTTATTTCTCCCACCTGATTTCTACTCTCCTGTGGAAGCTGTACCTTGCCATGTTGATTCTTTAAGGTGGGGGTACTTGGATTTCCTATCAGGAGCTTGGATGGTTCCTAGCAGAGGGTGTTTGTAGCATCTTCCCTTAGTGAAATGAAGAAATGCCTGAGCTGCATCTTGAAGCAGTGTGAGCTTCAGTGTATGAGCATGATGCTGTACTTGTGCTGCCTGCTGCTTCTGCAAGGTAAGGGTGGGTATGGTCCTCCTGAGGCTCAGACTACAGCCCTCCTCTTCAGCGAGGAGGCATCAGGTTGCTCAGAGCTAGCTGCCTCAAAGGTGCTCCTTCCACAATCTTTACAGAGGTGCAGTTCCTGCAGTATTTGGGTAATATACTTTGCAGGTTAAGATACGAGAGATTAGGGTTCGTCCGCTTTTCTAGGAGGTTAATAAATGCTAGATACAAGTGCAGGGAAATTCCTGTCCCATTTGAAAATACTGGCTGCTGAGTTTAACAGGATCAGGGTTTAATTTGTGAAACTTTGTTGTAACGTATCTCATTTTTCCTTTTTTTTTTCCCTAGACCAGCTATCCTTGTGGCAGAAGGAGATGGATGGACCAGTCTCTGCACTTTTGCTGACAGGCGAGCTGGAAGCATGTCAGTTCTTGACTTGCCTTTGGTTTGTCTTGGTGTGAGGGCTCAGCATGGCTTGTGCACAAAAATTTTCTTGGCTTTTGGAGAAGGTTTTCTGCTTTGGCTTAAGATGGAGGGGGACCACGGAGAGTTGACCACGTGGTCTGTGACAAGGGTGGGTGATAGCTGCTGGCTCTCTTGCTCTAGCTGTAACCAGGCAGGGCCAGGGGCTGTTCTCTAGCCCAGAAATAATGTGCTATGCCCTGGCCACATCTGTTCAGCTCTTCAGAATCCAAAACGGGGTAGCCTGTTCCAAGCTACCTATTGACCCTGGCCAACGCACTGTCTTCAGTCATATATAGACACTAATTTGAAAGATGGGTTTGCTGACCTGAGCCCAGACTGGGCAAATAGAGCTTTAAAAATTTAACAGCATAGGCAGGCAGGTTCTGGTGCCTGGGTCCCGGCACTAATGTATCCTTGTCTTCCGTAAGCTGCAGGAGACCCTTTAGACTGTGGGATCTTGTACGCTGCTGGATTACAGAAAAAGTCCTAGGTTCTGCAGCAGCGTTTCTTTTAGGAATGATGCACTTCACAGTGCCTGTGAGCTCTGGAACAGGGAGGTTGCTCTTACGGAGAACCAGGGGAAAAGCCTGCTCCTGCAGAAGTCAGTGCGAAGACTTTTGGGGTCTGCAGCGCACCCTCTTATTGCCCTGTACAATTCCTCCTGGCTCCCAGGAGGGGGTCTTAAATGCAAATATGGGTTGATGGTGGGACTTGTGTCATTCCATGGCTCCAGAAGGTTGATGTAATGCCAGCAGATCTGGTTTAATTGCTACCTGCTCCTGCATGTCCATAATCTGTAAGCAGAGGGGAAATATTTTTGTCCTCCTATTCACCTTCACCATGTGCCCAGACTTGTCTCTCCTCAGCTTTTATTTCAAATAAGGGTTCTGAAGGTCACCAACAGGATCAGCCTCTGGAAACAAGGGTTAGGGGGGCAGGCTGGAGTACTGTGTGTTGCTGGGAGGCATCCTCCTAAGCTGCTGAACTCCTGCTCATTAGTGGGGAGATGGATTGTTCCTCTCCCATCTCACCTGTTTTTCTCTCTTGTTTCTGAAGGCAGCCAAGTGTGACTAGCTTAGACGTAAAAGCCCAGATCTTTTCTTGGTTAGATGATTCTCACTGTATTTTGCTCTTTTTGCTCCCAAGGCTCAGCAAAGTCTTTTTTCTCTCCACAGTTACCCTATTCGGGCAGAAGGTGGACTGGGGACCCTGCAGTGTCAGGTGGAAGGGAACCACATAGGTTGGTGGAAAGTGTTAAAAAACGTGGGATTTTGTTACACTTGTAACTCCAGAGGGCAGAGGGAGGGTGTCAATCATAAGTTCTTGCTCTGTCTCCAAAGTTAGGAATGTAGGTCAGGGCTGAGTCCACAAAACTGGCTTCAGATCAGGCTTACCAGTCTTCAACATAGCCACTGCCGTGATTCGCACCCTCTGCACAACTTTGGAGAAAATGAAGTGCAGTGCTCAAGTGAAACCATGATGTAATGTGGTCGTTGCTGACAATGTCATTTCAGGCCTTAGCTCAGTTTACCACTTTTACTTTAATCCTTTTTATGTGTGATGGACCACCTCTTTACTGCTTTATCAGAGGAATAAATTGGGTGTTCATTTCTATTCACGGTCTCTCTGGTAGGAAGTCGGATCCCTTTCATTTTTCCTTGCTTCCAAGCAAAAAAACTCTGCAGAAGCTTCTGATTTCTTTTGAGGGCTTTGAACAGCAAACTTCCTGCTTGGGAAAGATGATCTGAGTTAAATATATAAAATATAGATTAATATCTAGCTGTCATGTAGACACTAAGGGCGCGATACAATAGCCTGAGCTTTTGAGATACCTTGGGGTACCTAGGAGCAATCCAGTGAGATGTCGGATGTTCATCTGCTGGAA
>NW_010565419.1:0-3926 GCF_000687285.1 Phaethon lepturus | reverse complement strand
CATACGCGTCGTGTCCGAGACTTCTGCGTCATAGATGAGTTAAGACTATTCATCTGTACCTGTGGAACTGTCTCCTTGAGGTACTTTGTGGTGGGTGTTCTTTTCTTTCCAGTTTTAGTAAGAATTCAGGTAAAGCGTTCATCAAGCCTGTTTGTTATTAGAGTGATTCTTAACACAAGTTCATTTATGATACTTTGTTTATGTTCCATAGACTATATTTTAGACTTAATGAAATTATTGGACTTCTTAAGACTGATCTCAAAATGAAAATTTTTGAACTGCTTTTGCCAAGACTGGGCAAAATGCTAAATGAAGGTGTACTTGTGACTTTGGTCCTTCTGCCCGGTCCTTTTGCCCTGTTTTTTTTTCCTCTTTATATCTTAATAATTCTTGTGTAGATGAATCACTGGGAAATCATGTTTGTCTAATGTTAAACAATGTTAAAAGAAACAAGGTATTTCTTAATCCCTTCACTGAACAATCTGACCTATATAACCTTATTACCTTATGATAAAGTCTGTTTTAACTGAAGCTAAATTACAATATCTTGTGGAGAGCTACTAGGTTGAAATGATGATTCAGTTGAACATTTAAACACTGATATCATAATTACTCTATACACTCTGGGGACTCTCACATCCTATTTTCATTCCAGACCTGGAGGTTAAGAACCCATTCATGTGAATGCAAACCAGTTCCTCCATTTAATTGAAGGTATCCTTTTGAGGGAGTTCAGTAGGTGTTTTGTTAGATTTGTTCAGTTAGTGATGCTAGGGATCTGCTTGTTTTCTTGCTTTAGGTCAATCAAGTGAAGAAGATAGATAGGAAATATTTGCCTTAAAAAAAGGAGCTGTTGCTAGCTGTGAATTAGATGAACACCTTTGGGATCAGAATCTTTAGATTCAATACAGTTTCTATTAGATTAAATTGATGTTACATTAAATCTGCATTACAGCCTAGTATAGGAGAGAAATAATACTTTAGCTATGTTCATCAGCATAGGAAGTTACTTGCCATATGTGGCAAAAACCCATTTTTAGCACATTTAAGCTGTCTTGGGGCACAGTACCCACCGCAGCTGATTTTAGTTAATAGCTAGTGTTGCTTGAAATGTTCACTGCAGTACTGCCCTGTATGTGAATTCCATAGGCTGGATTCCAGTCTTCTGAAACTATTGTGACAATTTTTTTTTTTTTTTGGTGAAATCATACTTGCAATGTTGTTGGGTTGTTGATAGTGAAAATTGTTTTATTTGCTTCTCAATCCACTTGTGAGAAAGAACTAAGAAATTCTGTAGCTATTGTTCTATTGCTGACACGGAAGGCTGATATAGAGACATAACTATCTGCTTTTAAACCACTTAGTGTCTTTTGTTTATTCTTTAAAACTCACTTACCAAGGTTGGCGCTTGTGATGTCTGTTAAGGGTTAAGCTTATCTGGGACTGGTATTTGTCAAGAACAGACTTGCTAAACAAAGAAAGTGATAACAGGAACTGCAAGGTTATTCTTATCACAGAACCGGCTAGAGCTTGTTAAAAGCTGTTGAAATCAACAAGTAAGAAGAGAGCATGTATAAAGGACTAAAGTTCATCTAAAGGACAGAAGAGGAAGAGGAAGATAAGACCCCTGAAGAAATAAACGACCACCAGAGACAGATCTGAGCCTGCGCATTGATAACATAAACTGCTGGCACAAGCCTTTTGAACTACTCCGCCACGCTTATGTATACGTATGTTTTGTATTGCGTAATCATATGAATATGTATGCTTTTGTGTAATAAATATTTGCCTGCTCACCGAAACAGTATGCAAGTTAGGAGGAGTGATCCCCTTGTACCCAGCACCGTAATAAACATACCTGCTTTATTACTCTTTTGAGTTGTGAAGTTTGTTTCTGCACGTCAAGGCAGCCTGCTGTTCCTGGGCTTAACAGGCTAATTGTACCTTACTTCTTGAGATGTAGCTTTTCTTGTGCATAATACAGTCTAAGCCTTTTGCAAATCCCTGGTCCTCTTCAATAGACCTCTTCCACTGCAAATTAAGGTCAAGTTTAATGTCAGATAATCTCACCTGACAGGGAAAAGATGAGCGAAAAATTTGAGTGACTACTTGTGCGGAGGCTGTTGTTTCTTTAGCTAGCAGAAACATAGTCATTTTTATTTAGGATCTGTCATTCAAGAGATAACTTACTCTTTTATGGGAGGTGACTAGTACCCTTTTTCTGTCATCTCCTCTAAATTGGTAGTGTTGGCTACCTGTATCTAAGAATCTGTGACTTCCCTCTGTTTTGAAGAAAGCTAGAGAACTTGGATGAAAGCACTTGGCTGTAGCAATCTCAGCAAAAATACTTTGTGAACTACGAAGAGCAGTAGTATTCTAAAAATCCTCATGTTTATCAGGCTGTCTTGTGTTTACTGCTCTACAAGTATACTTTATTAATGTGATGTTTTATGCAGTATATGTCCATACCCTACCATAAGAAAGAGACTACTCATACATCCCAGATAAGGTTAACTGTTCTGTGATCTGTATTCAACAGTTCCTGCAGCAGTGCCCAATGGAGCTTAAAAAAAATAATGCATGTAGGCATGAAAATTAGAGGATTGACTTTGAGATCAGTTCCCAATATTGTCAAGTATTATAGTGTATTGGGTTTATGTGGCAAAGTTTTGATAGCGGGGAGGCTGCAGGGGTGGCCTCTGTAAGAAGAGGTAAGGGGGCTGCTCCCAGGTTGGACAGAGACAGTTCCAGACAAGCTCCAAAACAGACGTACTGCTGGCCAAAGCTGATCAGCAAAGCTGGTGGTACCTCTGTGATAATGTATTTAAAAAAAGGTAAAAAAACCCACCGTGCAGCAGCTGTGAGAGAAGAGTGAGGGGAAAAAATGTGAGGAAAAACAATCCTGCAGATACCAAGATCAGTGAAGCAGGAGGTACTCCAGGTCAACCCACCACATATAGTTAGAAGTAAGATTGTTGTTGTTATTGGATTACATGGGTATTTCTAAAACAGCATGGGACTATGGACATCAGAAGTTAGCTTGCTTTGTTCCTGACTGTAAACTTGAATCTAGCATTGAAGGCGGTGCATGAAACTATAAGAGTGTTTCTATTTCCATGACCTGGTAAGAACTGAACTTGAGATCTGTGGATAGAGTTGGGGTGGAAAAGCTGTTTAAGTTGACACACCTTAGCATCATGACAGTAGTGTAAAAGCTTATTTTAGCTGCACTGGTGTGGCCAGCATGGCTCTTGGGTGATCAAATCTGCCCTCCTCTCTGGGGGTGGGGGGGAATTGTTGACAAAGGATATCCCCCTGCACCCATCCCTCTTGTAAATTAAGAGGACAAAGTTTGTCAAGGCAGCTGTATCTTTACCTAATCTTTACCTAGCTTGCTTCAGGTATATATGCAGTTATTGTTTAGTTTTTTCTTCCCCACTCTATTAACCAATAGTGTGAATAGGTAGTGTGGCTTATATTGATTTACAGAATATCTGCATTAGAGCATTTGGGTTTGGGATGTTTTTGTTGAAGCATAGTATAAAAATAGTCATCATTAAAATGGATAATATCAACATAATCCCAATTCCTAATGTAAGAGAGGAAACCTTGGTTAATTTCTGGAGGGCTTGAAAACAGTGATGTCGGCCAGTGTGGGAAGAGTCTGGATTTCAGTGTACTGAAGGTCTATAGTGCTCTGTCGGCCAGTAAAGCATCTCATTTTGCTTCTTAAAAGTCTTGACCTTCATGCACCTTTCCTACTGCTGATAGTGCTTGCAGGGGCCCATAACTTATACTTGAAATACTTTCTCTATAGTTGGGAAACACTGTAGTGATTTTTTTGCTGCAGAGCTATTAATTGCCTTTTTACCCTGCAAATGCTATAACATATTCTAAACACAGAATTATTAAGGTTGGAAAAGACC
>NW_010565418.1:15068-21496 GCF_000687285.1 Phaethon lepturus | reverse complement strand
ACCCTAGTGATTCTGTGATTCTGTGACAACTGTGTGATAGTTGTAAGAATATCTTCTGATTAATGACAAATATGTCAGCTTGGCTTCTAGAAAATTAAGTCAAGAGGCTGCAAAATTTGCAGACAATTCTATTTCCCCTGTGTTTGAGGAGGGTGCAGAGGGGGAGGGAACGTTCAGATAGCTTTTTCACAATTGCAACTTTGCTAGCTACAGCTTCTGCTTTAGGCATCATTTTCCTATTATTGTTTTGGTGTAGAAAGTTATGTGTGTCTTTGCATGGGCTCAGGCTTGAATGATTGATTTAAAAGAAAAAAAAAGAAGAAGAACCAGTTCAGTTCATCCAGCAGAAATCATAGCCCTCTGGCATTTAATTATGTGGCTCTGTAAACTATATTCAGGAAGCTTTTTATTTTTTTTGTTTTGTTTTTTCACAGGCTTTTCGTAAGGCTACTGCATGTTTATTGGCTACATTGAATATGTGTCAATGGAGTTGTTCTTCATGCTGCATGAGTGCGCTGACGCTGTGATCTGCTTTTCGCAACTATAAAGTAGAAACCAGTAACATTAGTACAATAGAGGCGGAACAGCGCAGGACACACCAGTGAGAGGCAACAGCTACCGCGTAGCCTGTCTCATACCAGAGCTGTTAGTAACGGACTAGGATCCTCTCTGAGGCTCTGAGATAGGTCAGATAAAAATGATAACCAGTTTCGTGGCACATGCATGACATAAACTCTGTTTGGGGTCGCGCAATTAATAGCACCAAACACCATAAAATACAGCAAAATGTATGGCTTTATAATTTAGGGTGCGGAATACTATATTATACAGAAAACTGTTTCATAAGGCTTTGAAAACAGATCTGTAAGGGAAACTTTTTTTAATGTTATAGGGTTTTTTAAAAAGTGAGAAAACAGTTATCAGAAGACTGGGATTAACGATGAACTATCTAGTGGTAAATAACTCGGCCTTGATAACTCACAGAGGAAGTGTACCTAGTGTAAAAGCAACATCTCGTGAGGTTCTGTGCCCGCATTACCAGAGAAGGTGTTCTTTGGATGGGCAGAAAGGAAAATCCCAAGAGTCAAGCCAGCTGAAGTGGCCATCTCTTCTTACTATTTTTAAATGGAGACAAAGTTTGGAAGAGCGCCTACTGAAGAAGCACAAAACTAGGCTGAATTGTTTTCAGGTAACGTGTCAGTCACAGACTGTCTTGGCTGTTGTAAGTAGTTTGATTAAACATAATCAGCAACTGCATGTGGTTGCGTTGAAGAGATTAATGTTAGATATGTATGTCATGTATCATTCGCAATTTGCACTAATGGTTTGGAAACTCGTTTTCAGAATTTTTATTAGCGCATAGCCAAGTATATGGTGTTTTAAAAAGCTAAATCAGTTCTTCCTGATGCTTTCTGAAGTGTCAGCAAGTATGATTTAGTACATTTTGTTGAAAATCACGGAGTCATCTTTGCAAGATCTCAGGTGAGAGTTCTGAAGGGATAATTCATTTTTAATATAAATATGGCTATATTAATTTTGCAGTGCATATAATGAGTGTTATGTAGTGTTATATTTCAGAGATTACAAATTAAGCCTTATCCGCTCTGCATTATATTGTTTCTTTTCCACATTTGATTAAAAGCAAATTGAAAATAAAAATAATTATTTTAAACATAGCAATTATGAAAGAAGAATGTTGACAGTCACTGTAATGTTTGCAACAGTGCGCAAGTTCTCACCACGTTTCAACTTCACAGTTTGGAGTCCCACATTAAACTGCATGAAATATATATTTGGAAAAGGTAAAAATACAGTAAAAATGGTATCTCATTATGACTCAGTAGGAATTTGGTTAAGTTCAAAGTCTTATGCTGACTTCAATGCAAGCAGAATTTCAATAATAATCTCTAAATACAACGCTGGCATATTTATTACAAGCGGTGTTCGAGATTAACATAATAGACTGTATATAATGCTATATATGTATCTGTTTTCAGGATATATCTGTAGTGAAGTTAGTTTCTCCTATTATGTTACTACTGTGATTTACCAAATTTATTCTCATCAATGCTTTTACTTGTAGATGGACAGTTATAACTGACGGATATAATGATATCTCATTCTAAGTTAGCCTTCAAGCAGAAATCCTTTTAAACTTCAGAAGACAAAACTCAACTGGGCAAAAGAGTATAACGTATTTTTTAATGAGGAATGTATTATATTATAGTTCTGGTAGCAGTGCCTGAGTGATAATAGCGAGTGGGTCATAACAATCATTCACAGTTCCAGTCCTTTCAGAAGCTTCCCTTTTTAAAATTAAATGCAGTGCAGGCTCTAATAGAGGATTATTTTAAAGAATTCTTATACTGTTCATATTTGGAATAATCATTTACAGAATGAACTGCTTTGTATTCATTTGACAGTGTTAAGCAGCAAAATTTAAAACAACTCTGGAAAATGTTTTTTTCCCCACATTTTCTTGTACCTCACTTTATCAAAAAAAAACCCCAAAATCAGGAAATTTCAGATATGATATATTTTTCAATTTACTTTGTCAACTTCTCATTAAAATTATGTTTTAATGTTCCATAACACATATTACTTGGATTGAAACAAAATATGTAAGGTTTTTATCTTTTCATCATTAGTCAGTGCTAGCGGACACAAAAATTTTTGGAGGCAACTCTGTGTAAATCTAAAATAGAGAGATCTGAAATATAGTCATACTTAACATAGAAAAATCTATATACCCTGGAATACAGGTAGATTTGCCATTCAATATAAATAAGACAAACTTTATGATGCTGTGTGAATTTTCATACAACGATATGTATGAAATGATTCACAAATTCTCTGTAGCAGCTTGGTATTGACTTTTAGTGTAAGTGATTGAGTCTTGGAGGGAGGGAAAACGAGCAAAATAGGTTGGGTTCATGTATTGCCTAATATGAGCTTGGGATGAATAATGAAGGATTATATTTATTAGGTGATGATTAATTGCAAGTCTAGGTAGAAAAGACAGCCTGGATCATGAATTGCAAGAGGATCTTAAAGGACTGTGAAATAAAATGGCTGATGAAATTTAGTATGAATGGTTGTAAAGCAGTGCACATGGTGGTGGAGACTGGGTGAACACTTTTAATAAGGTGGTCTCTGTGGGTGCGTGGGACAGAGATCTTAGAGTCATGGTAGTTCCCAGAAAAGATCACCTCAGTAGTGCTAAAAAAAAAAACATTAAACCCCTGAACCCAAACCCCAAAACCCTTCTCTTACACTAGAAATTACTAGGAAAAGAGCAGAGCGCAGAAAAAGGCCAGCGTGACCAGAAATGAAGAGAACGGAAATGGAGTGACAGGCAGAAGTTATCCTTTCCATGGGGTAACCTTGAGGCAAAAGGAAATAGGGTTGCGAGGGATTTTCACCTCTTGAACCAAATGATGGGGAGATGTAGTGTATGGGCCATCTTGAGAACAGCGCGTACAGCATGGGGCCACGTATCCCGGCAGGCCATAGTCCAGAAGGTCTCTGGGCTTGGTAAGATCAGCAAAGAACATCCTCAGGTGCAACAGCCAGCGCAGGAAAGTCCTGCCCAGTCTGCAACTACTGGGACACGCCAGCTCATCCGAGTTAGCTGCTGGAGAGGGGCGGGTGGCCGAGGCGCATGCCTAGATACAGCAGCTAGGGTGGGTGCTCGAACTTCGGGTGCCAGGTGGTAACACTGGGGGGTTACACAGCACCAAAGTGGAGAGGGAGGTGCTGATCCCTTCCCCCTGGGATCCAGTGACAGGACTTGTGGGAATGGTTCAAAGGGAGGTTTAGACTGGACATGAGGAAGCATTTCATTACCAACAGGGTGGTCAAACCCTGGAACAGGCTTCCTAGAGAGGTGGTCAATGCCCCAAGCCTGTCAGTGTTTGAGGCATTTGGAAATGCCCTTAATGACATGCTTGAACTTTTGGTTAGCCCTGAATCGGTCAGGCAGCTGGACTAGATGATCCTTGTAGGTCCTTTCCAAAAGAATTCCATTCCATTCCATTCCATTCCATTCCATTCCATTCCATTCCATTCCATTCCATTCCATTCCATTCCATTCCATTCCATTCCATTCCATTCCATTCCATTCCATTCCATTCCATTCCATTCCATTCCATTCCATTCCATTCCATTCCATTCCATTCCATTCCAGGTATTCCCATGCTACTTGGGGCAGAGGAAAGCCCCATTTACAAAGTTTGGTGTCTGAGGTGGTGCAGATTTTGGTTAAAGAATTGCAGTAGTGACCTTTCACCACACTCCTTTCTGCTCGTGCAGAAGAGTGGGAAATGAGCTTCCAGAGCAGGAGTCAGTGCAGCCAGCTGTAGTTTCACCACACTCCTTTCTGCTCGTGCAGAAGTGTGGGAAATGAGCTTCCAGAGCAGGAGTCAGCGCAGCCAGCTGTATAAGCTGTGTGGGAATTGCCCTTTTTCCTCTTCTTCCTACTGTGGGACACAGGATACTGGGGAGATGGCCACTTGGTCCAACTTGAATTGCTGATCTTATGTTTTCACATTTGGTTGGGAGGTAGTATCTTTGACAGATCGTTGAGTTTTTTTGGTTTTGTACTGGTTCGGATAGAGTTTATTTTCTTCATAGTAGCTTCTATGGTGCTATGTTTTGGATTTGTGATGAAAACAGTTTGCATAAGAAAATAAGGATGTTTTAGTTATTGCTGAGCAGTGCTTACACAACAGGAAGGCCTTCTCTGCTTCTCAGACTGCCTTGCCATTGAGGGGTGCACAAGACGTTGGGAGGGGACACAGCCGGGACAGCTGACCCAGGCTGGCCAAAGGCATATTCCATACCATATGACGTCATGCTCAGCATGTAAAGCTGGGACACAGAAGAAGGAAAGGGGGATGTTCAGAGTGATGGTGTCTGTCTTCCCAAGAAACCATTATGTGTCCTGCAGCCCTGCTTCCCCGGAGATGGCTGAGCCCCTGCCTGCCCGTGGGGAGTGGGGAATGGATTCCTTGGTTTGCTTTGCTTGTGTGCGCGGCTTTTGCTTTACCTATTAAACTGCCTTTATCTCAAACCATGAGTTTTCTCACTTTTACCCTTCCGATTCTCTCCCCCGTCCCACCCGGGGCGGGGAGTGAGCGAGCGGCTGTGTGGGGCTCAGCTGCCTACTGGGGTTAAACCACGAGAGTCTTTTTAGCAGACTCTGGATTTTATCATGACATAATACCTGAGAATGGAAAATTAAGCCTATTCCAG
Source organism: Phaethon lepturus (assembly GCF_000687285.1). Lineage (NCBI taxonomy): Eukaryota > Metazoa > Chordata > Aves > Phaethontiformes > Phaethontidae > Phaethon > Phaethon lepturus. The sequence continues at coordinate 16,243 of NW_010565418.1, read as the reverse complement.
CTGAGGTAATTTTTTATTAAAAATCATAATATTATTCAGTTTGCAGTATGCTTTGAAGAGCCTGTGAGAAGCAAAAAAGGGAGAAAAAGATGGTGAAATTGTCAGGTGAAAAAAGAAACTGCCAGACATAAGCAGGCTCATAATGCTTTAGAGAAGGTGTGTATACAGTCAGACCAGCCCTTTTTAGAGATTTCTGCTTAAGGTTTGGGGATGAACAGTGGTAGGCGATTTGATTTACTGCTTTGGGAACTTTGGTTAAAGAGTGATGAATCAAATTGTCTTCTCATGGTGTTCAGTCTGCTTTACTAAGGTTGGGACGGCTACTTTCTGTTTCTTGTCATGTCTTGCAGACTTGGATTAACACCAGGGACTCATGAAACAGCACAAGTGGTTTCTGTTATATGTCACTAACCTCAGGAGGTATCTCACCTGCAAACCCACGTGCTTTAATGGACAGAAGTTCAGGCTGGAAACAGGCTTTTTTAGGTGCCCTCTTCCTATGGTTTTTTTTTGCCTCTGAGCAAGAGAAATTACTATCTTACTGATAGTCAAATGAGACTGCTTTTAATTGTGCTTCATAATGAATTTGGAGCCCTTCTCACCTTATCTCCATAAGCCTTTATCACTGCACATGTTCAAAATCTGTTGTTTAAAGTTGCTTGAAGTCTGAGAACTCAGAGAAGTCCTTCATTGACTAAATAAGGTCTCTCCTGAACCGTTTTACTGGTGAACCCAGGTTTTTCTTTCACAGATGCTATCATGATAGCAGCGGTTTTGACTTAAAGATCACATATGCTGTGTACATGTCGTATTTTATGTTCACTTTTCCAGTCTTTAGCTCCCCCGAGGGGTCAGTATTCACCGTGGAGAGTAGCATGTATTTAGCCTCAACTTTAGCTGAGTGCCTGCCGTAAAAATCTTGCAGGGTGTAATTTTAACAGGGGGGAAAAATTAAGCATTTACCTTTTCATGTAACTTGCGATTGGTTGCACGCAGCATGCTATGCCACCAGTACTGTAAAAAATCTGTGTTGTTTTGAGGATAATCTGTGAGAGTAATGTTTGAAAGCAGCCTGATGTAGTAGGTCTTTCCTTCTAGCTCTTGCAATTTGTTGAACTCTAGTGTCCGTTATTACAGAATTGAATAGAATAAAAGATCTATTCAATATCTTAATG
>NW_010565418.1:2126-15037 GCF_000687285.1 Phaethon lepturus | reverse complement strand
TAGGGAAAGGAAACTACTATCTATAATTGTTTTACTGCATAAATCTTTCATGACCACCACAAAGAAGAAATACAGTCTTCCTTCCCCTTCTCCCTGAGTCTTCCTCTGCTGTCAGCTTCTTCATCTTGCCTTCTGGTTTTGTTTTTTGAAGTGCCAAAGTAGGGATTATTAAAAGCAAAGAACCAGAGACAGTAAAAGCATGTTTCTTTTGTTTCACACATACAAAGCAGTTGTCTTCTGGAGGCAGAAACCACAACTCCCTTAATAACTGGCCTTAATCTACTGTATTGAGGTGATTAGTCATACAGATATTTCTGGACTACTACATTAAATGCACATAGGTCAATATTACAAAAGACCTGTGTTAGCACCATTAAGAATGGTATGAAACTTTTAGTAATGATAAATCATTATCTTTATTATGATGAAGTTCCTGTACCACTTCATCACATACAAGTTGCTGGTAAACTTTAAGAACTGATTCTAGAAAACAATATAGTAAAGGTAAGAACTTGGAGCTGTGCCTTGTCCTTTCAGCGTGCAAGAGTTCTGCTGAAGAGATCAGGAGGGGTAGGGCTGCATTTCTTCTCATGAAGCTCTTCTCTGTTCTTTGACTACAGTCTGAGTTGTAGAAGACAAATTTAGCTTTTTAGATTACCAGGTTTAATAAAATCCAAAACAGAGAAATATTCCCAGACTGGAAAGAAAACACAATATAATTTTATACAAGCTTAGGAGCATCAATAAGTAGTAGATGGGACTGCTGTGGATTGAATTGGAAAACATCTTTTAGAATCCTGTCACAGTGGTAGATTTTACCACATAAAATGTAGCTTTAATATTTGAAACCTAGAAACATTACGGCGCAAAGAGTTTTTATTAAGGGAGCTGGAGTATTTCTTTGCTAGCTCATTTGAAAGGGGTTTATAGATACATTTTATAATTATATTATTTGTGTTAAAAGTAAAATTAGCCTGCAAAAACACTCAGAAGAGACATTTTGAGTTTTATAGTCAATGTTTACTTGTCTAAAAGAGTGTCTTTCTAGACATCCTGGTCTAGTGTGAACTATGGCAGAAGCAAAACTAGTTATTTGTTTTCAAGTTTCTTCTACCGGTCTTCTTCAGGACACAGTTTTCAGTGTGTGAATCTGGAACAAGTGTGATACCAAACCACTGTAGACACAGAAGGGGTGTCTAGAAAAGCTGAAGGAGGAGTTCATACTAGGGATGGCAAAAAAGAATCACAGAGATGTAATGAAGTAGAAAGCGGTCACTGGCCTTTTTTTTCTGTGCCCCTCACTGCCCTCCAGGTTCAGGGGTGTCCATTTCGTTCCAATACAGAGTAAAACCCTAGCTCAAACCCTGAAAAAATTCATGCAATACAATTATTTGTGGTCATCTCAAATGCTGAGGTGGGGTTTGAGAATGAGGTCATGGGAATGGACATGACTGTCTTTCCTCATATAGAGTTTCCATGGAGTTGTTTGTACCCCTTGTCATTTTTCAGGTAATTGCCATGGAGAAGAAAATGTGTTCACAGGATGGGGTGGACATCAACAGTGTTGTAGTAATGATGCAGGTGCGTAGGATTCCTAAGCATCGCCTGGGTGGTGAATGCATTTAATACAAGAATTTGAGGAATTGGAAGCAAGTTCTATATTATGTTCACTGGGATTTGCATGTTGTGTTAGTGTTTTGATTATTTGGATGGTTTTACAATTCTGTTTTGTTTACGATAGTCAGATGATACCACACTGCAGGGGCTTTTAGGTAAAAGCGGTACTATTTCACTGCCGTGGTGTTGTGTATACTTTCTGGAGGTGGGAATAATGCCCTTGGATGCAAACATGGTATTTCTGAATTCTTTTTTTCTGAAACTTCAATAGCTGCTGCAATTAAAATCTTAGACGTGGCACTCAGAAGAAAGTGTTTGTTACTGAGAAGATAATGGGGTTAATAAAGCTGCAGTAGTTCATCTTGATTCTTAACACAACCTTTGTTTATACCGTGAGAAACAGGGAACAAACAATGTGCCATCTTGTGGCTTCTGTAGCCACTGCAGTTAAATAGAGAACGGCCAAGTGTTAGATGAAATATTTTTCATGCCCTTTCTTTTTAACCGATGAATTGCATACGAGCTCTAGTTGAGAGAATTGGGAAACTGGACCCTTTTTGGAGAGGAAGAACATTGTAGGCCACTGGAAACGTATTGAGGTGCAGCATAGGAATTGGGGTATTTTTTTTCTCCCTTACCCCTATTTTTCCAGCGGATAATGTCATCCTTGAAGCAATTTGCTATAATTGTTCTTCACTCATCTAAATGTAATGCTCTTTGCAACGGTGAAGTCTGCTTCTGTTTGCGTATTTTCCTTGTACTTCATAATTAAAACAATTAACATGCTGGCTGCTGTGTCTTTTAGATGGAAGCTTTCATCAGTGTATAAACAGAAGGTCACAGCTTAGCTGGGTGCATCGTTTTACTTGACTAGCTTCAATACAGACAATCAGCGCTGCTATTTTTCTCCTGCAAATGATGTAGCAACGATGAGTTTTACCTGGATTATGGAGAAAGGCAGTGTAGTCAACCCCAAAAAAACAAACCCAACTATTTTTCAGCCCTAGGTCATATTTTTAAGAAAACTTTTGTCCTCCTTTTGATTCATTTTGTGGCATATATTGACAGTTCATCTGTGCAAAACTGTGAAACAGAATCTTTCAGAAGGATTAAAACGTCTTTAAACAGAAACATTGAGTTATAGCCAGTAAGGCTCCACTGCAGTGTCAGGAAGGGTACCTCTGAGCCAGAGTGTCAGAAAACGTAGCAAATGACGGGGCATTTGTGTGGGAAGGAGTCAACTGACAGATTCACGTACGAAAAACATGCCAGAGCACTTTCGTACAAGGTCTCTGCAGAGTGACCTGCTGTTTCCAGGAGAAGGCATGAGAAGACAGGGCTCCCTTTGCCGCGATACCATCTGCAGCGGGAGCGAGTATTGCAGAGAGCACAGAAGCCACAGTTTAAAAAAGCAAAAGAGGATGGTAGATCAATGGAAGGAAGCAAAGCATGTGCCTTCCCAGGGTTTTTGTTCCATACAGCTATGCCAGAGGCTCCGGTGAGAGAGGCCATGACCAGAAATCCAGCTATAGAGTCCATGACCAGACCATGGTGATGACACTGCAGTTCTGGGACATCATCATCCCTTCTAAATTGATACATTTCCCTTCCTTTTAGAAGAAATTATGTATCTCAAATCGGTATTATTTTCCTTTTTTAGGTGAGTAAAACCAGTATGCATTATCTGAGGGATAATAGTGCCAAAGTCACAGACCACGCTGATAACTGGAAGGACGTAGTAATCATTTTTTATGTCTTTTATACAGCACTTGCAAATTTTCTGTCTACATAATCTTACTTTAGGTTTCTGTTGTGGTTTAACCCCAGACAGCAACTAAGCTCCACACAGCCACTTGCTCACTCCTCTGCGCTGGCAGGATGAGGGAGAGAATAGAAAGAGTAAAAGTGAGAAAAATTGTGGTTTGAGATGAAGACAGTTTAACAGGGAAAGCAAAAGCCGCGCACACAAGCGAAGCACAACAAGGAATCCATTCCCCACTCCCCACGGGCAGGCAGGGGTTCAGCCATCTCCGGGGAAGCAGGGCTGCATCACACGTAGTGGTTTCTTGGGAAGGCAGACGCCATCATTCCGAATGTGGCCCCTTCCCCTCCCTTCTTCTTCATCCCAACTTTACATACGGAGCATGATGTCATACGGTATGGAATATCCCTTTGGCCAGCCTGGGTCACTGTCCCGGCTGTGTCCCCTCCCAGCTCCCCGTGCACCCCCAGCCTCCTCGCTGGCAGCCCAGCACGAGAAGCTGGACTGTCCTTGACGGCTCAGCAACAACCCAAAACATCAGCACCTTATCAACATTTTCTCATCCCAAATCCAAACCACAGCCTCACACTGGCTTCTGTGAAGAAAATTAACTCTGTCCCAGGTGAAACCAGGACAGTTTCACCTGTAAAGTTTAGCTTGATTCACAGGCAAGCAACGTAAACCAGCTTTGACCAGGTCATTCAGTATCCGCTCTTCAGTGTGAAAATTAACAGATAACATAGGGAGACGTGAAATAACTGCATTATGAACAGGCACTGAGACGTCAGAATTACAGCATAAGATATATATCTAATATATATTAACCCTTGAAATGTCTGCAATTAGCAATGATTTAGTTTCATATCAAGGTTTATTTACATCTTTTTTCATCTACAGAACACCTTAATGGCAATTTTTTCTTTGTATTAAAATATGGAATAAACATACCCTGCTTGTCCAGATTTAACTGTATGATAAAACCTTGTGAAAAATGGGTAGGTTTTGATCTCTTTAAATTTTATCCAGATGAAGTCATTAACCTTCCTGTTTACTAAAGCTACATCCTCTCTTGTTGGAGTGTTTGGAAAAGTTGGAAATTCATAGTTTAACCACCCTCCTTAAGGAAACCCTATTGGAACATAGTCTTTCACTATCTTGCTAAATATTTACCTACTTCTGAATTTCTTTTTATGGAGAGGTTGTCTGACAGGTTTGTGATGGAACAACTGTGATAGGATATGGAGAATTTATACTTCCTTGACTCTCTGCAGCAAGTTTAGAGTTTCATTGCTTGAAAATCATACAAAATGTTGAATGAGAACTGAAGGTTTAAATATATTCATACTTCCAAGAATGATGCTGTTATGTCGGATGAGAAGTATGAAAGAGCAGCATAAAGAAACACTTTCTATCTTTTCAGAAATCAGAACCCTGTCTCGCATTCGAAGAGAAAGCACGTTGCCCGTTTGCAGTCATCCAGACTATTGCACAAGCACTGGCCGAGTCAGAGCACAGTTGGATCTATCTTTGTTCCAGCCAGAATTTGGCACCAAGGTTACTTGACTCTGTCTGATGATTTGACACCTTTGTGTGACTCATTCCTTCAGCTAGATTATTTTTGCACATGTTTCTAATCAGTTATCACTTCATTATTGCTGAACAAGAAGGTTGTGAGCTTTTAGATATTATTTGCTTGGAAAACCAGCAGCATGATTTGGCATATATGAGCAAATGCAGTTTCTCTTTAATCTCTGTATTGAAACAAAACACAGAGATTATTTGCAACACATGCTTCAGTGCGATAGTTAATATTTAGAAATATGTTCTGTCCCAGTGTCATAATTTCACCTTTGAAATTTTAAAGGGAGTCACACAACTAATGAGCAACAGAAAAGCAACTTACACAAAAAGCTCAAAAGTACAAAATGCAAAAAGTTCTATGGAATGAATTTCTGAAGAATTAGAAAGTATTTGAGATCCTGTTCAAGAATTTGTAGTCCAGATCAGCCTCATAAAATGGAAGGAAAGTAGAAGAACAAATATCTCTGTGAGTATGAAATATTGTGGAAAAAAAGGGTAAGGGAAAAGAAAAAAGCAAGAAAGAGAAAAGCAGCAAGCTGGGCAGAGAGTATTTTAATAGAAATATACTATGTATGTATACTACAGAAAATGTCTCTATATAGATAAATGTATAACGGTTTCAAACTCATATATTGTTATTTAATATTCATAGCATCTATACTCGCTTTAGATTTTAGAACTCCTCTTGCTAGGACTCAGGTCCAACTCCTGCTCAAAGCTGGGTCACTACTGATTTCAGAGGCACTTGTCGAGGGCTTTGTCCAACCCGGTATGGAAATCTCCTAGGACGGAGATTGCACAACCTCTCTGGACAAGCCGTTCCAATGCTTAAATTCTTGTAGTGGTTTGCAGGATGCCAGCTGTGTGCTTTTCCTGCTTTTTCCCTGAAAGCAGGGCTGCTGGAGAGACTGGTGTATTAAAGTACGTTATCACACACAGAGCATAGCCGTGAGCGTCAGGAATTGCATGTCCATAGGCAGGCAGGGGTAGTACTGCAAGTTGCACAGTTTTTTCTGTAGCAAGGGCTCTGGTGTGAGAAAGACTAAATTTGACTGAAGGTAACACCTCAGGCTGAGCGCTACAGACTGTATCTCAAAGGAATTGGGAAACGGCCCAACGTGGCTCCTGTGGACTGCTCATCTCCTTACACGGACAACGTCGTGCCACCTCCCCAGTGCCTTTCTGTGGTTTCCCCTTGGCAGTGGCTTTAACCTGGGTGCACAAAGGCACTCGGGGCAGAATAAGACAGGGAGCTAGTGCCAGGCGGTTACTGTGCTTCGGATTTGGGCATTACCTTCTTTCAACGATGCCTGTGCTATGTAGACAATTTCTCAGAGGCACAGCACGGAATTTCATCTCTTGTTTTGTTCTGTATTTGCTGAAGTTCAGTTCTTAGCACCTACTACTGCAGAGACTATGCCAGTACAGACTCACTAAATGAAACAGCTTTTTGCTTGGAAACTCATATTCCCTTGTTTATTTTTTTTATTAGTTACTAACAGCACAAAAAAATGAAAGCTGATGTTGTTATTAAGAATATTCAGTAGGGGGAAAAATTATCATCAGTCAAGTGTACCAGTTATAGTAACATAGACTTGTCTGTTTATCTTAGAATCAGTTATATCGTCCCCATTCTGCTCGAAACAAACCTCAAGGGTGATCAGTAATGGGTATTTAATGGTAACCATCCTTTGTCCGTATTAGAAGGTATCCTTCAAAAAAAGCCATAAAATAATTTAAAGTCTCTAAAAGAATGAATGTTTTACATTTGCTGTTTTTATTATTATGCACTTTATCTCATTACTTTTAATATCAACAAGAGTATAATAAATGAGATTCTTCGGTAATTGGTTGCGTACTGTTGTTAAGATACATAGACTCTGGACTGCCACAGGACAGGATGGGAAGTAAAATCCAAGGCCTATTAAACTGCAAATCCTCCTTCCTTTAATGAAGTACAAAAATTAAGTAACATGAATTTGCTAGATGCAGTTGTAGATGCACTGGTGAGTGGTGGCTGGTTTCCCCTTTACAGCACCATACAAGCTGTGCTTAAAAGTGTCTTGGCTAGCTTATCTTCCTTTTAATATGTTTATCAACCCTCAGTCGGATGCCGAAGTGTCTGGTAACAGCCGTGCTAACAGTTTTCATTAGAGTATCTCTTGGTGAAGGTATGATAATGTATTTCTCAATATCTGTAATATTATCTAAATGTGAGCAAGAAGGGGGCTTGGGAAATGCCTTTCTCTTATGACAGAAATATTTGTTATAGCAGAAACACGATAAGATGTGAGTGTCAGGATGTCTGAGCCAGGCGAATGGGAGTATAATCAAAAACTTGAGGAATGGAGGCAGAAACGAGCAGATGTGGAGAGTGGAGGAGGGAAAGGTGGAGGTGGAGGAGAACAGAAGCAGTAGCAGCAGCTGCAAGGAGGACAAAGGAACGTGCACCCAAGGCAGCACGCTCTCTGGGAACCCGAGTCAAGTGGATTTAGAAAAAAGTCAGTGTTTCTTTTTATATTACTGGTTCTATAACCAATAAATGATATATTTTATACAGGAAACATTTATTATAAGTGTATGTCAAGGAAAGAGCTTGATTAAGGTAAATTAGAGATTTAGTACAAAACAAAGTTACTTAACCAGAGAAAGTCATTGTAATTATTCTGTCATAGCTATCACAACTGAGTGTGGTATGCAGAACTGATATTACCTACTACTATTAGAATTGCTTGATTCTGCCTATACAATCACTTTTCATTCTGTAACTTTGACAAAGTTTACATGTTAAGCTAAAATTTTCTGTGCTCCTTCTGTGTCTCAGGCTAAGTGATCTGATCCTTTGTGTCTGTGTTTTCACAGCTTTAGCCAGAATGATTTATTAATTTATGGACTGATATTAAGGAGTGAAAAGACATTATCTATTTTCAAAAATAACTAACAAAGCCTGGAATTCTTTCCTGTATTCCTGATATTCCAGCACTTGTAGAAGAGCCAGATGACTTTCGTTAAGGGTAGTCCTTCTGAAAATGCAAAGAAATTTGGCTGAGTTATGATCCAGGTTCACACAAGCTCTCTCTATATTTGCTAGAGATAATAATTAAGTCTTCAAAGACCTAATTTTTCTGGCATGTGCTGAAGGTTCCTACTGCGCCTCCAGTTAACCAAAGTACACGGATACCCTTTTCCCAGGGATTAAGCATGGTTAGCTCCAAGATGAAGTCAGCCTTTTGCTGTAACAACTGCTCCATCCTTGGATGAGTTTGTGCACAGAAACTGAAAGCAAAGAGTCTTTCTTTTTTATGCCCCAGGATAACAAGCCAAATTGAGAAACAGACTGCATTAGCTTGAGGACAGCACTGTGTTAACACAGCTACATTTTGAGTCTGAGTAGCTTAGAAGCTGAGCATTAGTGGTTATATGAATCGTCTGTCTAGATGGATCCTGGGAAAGAAAGAGTGAGGACAGGGCGGCTGGGAACCAGCAAGGGAGCGGGGATACGCAGTCACTGGGATAGCAAACTCTAGGGCAAACTAGAGCACAGAGAAATAACAACAAACAAACAAACAAACAAACAAACAAACAAACAAACAAACAACAAACAAACCTAAAGCATACATCCACCTTCACACTAATCTTGGATGTTTGATTTATCCACGCTTGATAATTCGGGATTTGTTCAGTCTTATAGAGCACATGAAGTATATAAGAAAATTCATGTTGACATCAGCTGCATTTTTGGGTTTTTGATCCTGTTACAAATTAGACCCAATGCTTTCAAACTGAATAGCAAGAAAATTAGGCATATGCAATGACCACGTGATAATGTTGTTTTAAATGGCATCCCAAGTGGAACATAGAAACACTTTGGCAGAAGAGGGGGTCAAAGCCAGCAGTCAAGGGAATGATTTAATTATGTTAACCGTAAGATCTTCTTGATTATCTGCTTACACTCTCTGTTCTGGTACAGATGAGAACAGAGGTCTTGAAAACAGTTTCATTCAGATAACCCTAATTTATTTCCAGAGAATGAAGGAAATAAAGTTCAGATTTCTAGTCTTTCCTTAGCTATTACAGATTGTATATTTTCTTCAGACAAAGAATGTGCTTTGCCCAGTTAAACAGTAGGTACATATGATGTTCCATATGGGTAAGTGACTTTAATGATCATTCTGAAAAGCTTAATCAGATGGCAAATATAACATCTGTTTACATATTTCCATTAGAGATAACTAACATTCTTTTCAAAGTCACCCTCAGGGTCTGGGGAGATAATATTGTGGGATAACTCAGTGGTTCATTACTGGAGAAACTGAGGATTATTCTTTTTGTAGTTAACATCAATAACTACAGAATCGCAAAAGGTCTTGTAAAATATGGAAATTACCGCAATCAGAATGACTTAGAATCTGATGAGATCTGACTCTAGAAGCAGAAATGCGACTGTAATGAAGATGTAACTAAGGACCAGATCCTGAACTGCTTGTGTCTGTTTAAATATAGTGTTTATTTGCACATGGAGAGGGAGACAGACCTTTACTTCCCTGTATCTACTCATTAGTTGTACCCAGTGCAGAGCTTGTGTGCCAAGGTGTAGTTCAGTGCACTGTTCAGTGCCCAGCCCAGCTTTGTTCTGGTTGTGGTGTCGTTCAGCCATTTGTGAGGTAGGGTTGGCCTTACAAGCCCAAGCAAATAAGAGTCTTTCCTCATCGAATGAGTTTTCTTATTATAAATTGGCTAAGTGGGCTTTAATGTCCCACCAAGCTTGTAGATTTAAAAATGAGATGAAATTATTTACTTTTCTGGATTGAAACTAAATTGGGTCTAAGGTGTTGCCTTATGAATGCTATGATGTGTTTACATTTTACAGGTAAATTGACAACTTTTATGAGAAAAAATGTAACTGAAAATAATTGCCACATTGACAGTATTGGCTACATTGTTATGAGCACTTTTCTTACAGGGTAGTTCCATTAAAATATCACAATCCCAGACAAAATCTACATCCTCTTTACTCACCTGTTTGCTGTGTTTGAGCCCATTGGTTTATGTTGAGCCCTGTAGGTCACTTGTAAAGTAACATTCTCTCCCTAACCTCTGTTTCTGACGACCAAAACTTGCTGTTAAGGTCCTACCATCAAAACTCTTCCATGAATCCTGGTAGATACCATTCCTTAGTGCACCAGACTTGTGGGTTCATTGTTTCACAGTTTTCCAGATGTATGACAGTCAAAGCAAAGATATTTGAACAGTGCAAACGGGATTTATAAAATAGTACTTTGTTTTAAGCTATGCTGGCACTCAGTTCCTGCCCTCAACAGATGAATACCTTAACCACTCAGCAGATTCCTATACTGCCATTTCTTGTTTTCATTCTGGACCCATACTGTCAGCAGAGCTCTGCCATGAAGTTATTCAAATAAGTACACGGGAGGTGAATGCCTTTCATTAATTGACTGGAAAGCAGCCTTGCAGAGAAGGATCTGTTGGTCCTGGTGGGCACCAGATCAACCACGAACCAGCACTTGCAGCAAAGGAGGCCAACAGCCTCCTGGGCTGCATTAGGCGGAGCGTTGCCAGCAGGTTAAGGAAGGTGATCCTTCCCCTCTGTTTACCACTGGTTCCTTCCCACCTCGACTATTTAGTGATTCTGTGAACTAGATCTACATGAACGTGTATGCACTGTCCTTGGGTTGCTGATGTGAGTGAAACAGAAAAACATAGCAGCTCAACTGGAGCTGAGTTTTATTTGTTTGGTAACTAGTGAGGCTACCACAACACATACTTTTAACTGCCCTTGAAGTATTTATTAATTTCAGGAGATTTTGCTGAATGGTTTTTAATCTGTAAAAGATTCTGGAGGTGGCTCAGTTCCTCACACAGGGAGAGGTTCAAGAAAGCGAGAGTAGCACACCCTGTATATTGATTGCCAGTCACCTGTCCACATACACGCTTGGAAAACTAAGATATGTGCCCAGCAATTTCTTGTACTAAAGAGGAGTCAGGTTTGTCACTTCAATTTGGTGGTGAAGTACAAAGTAAATGTCATGGAATTTATTGAATTGACATTATATGTTGTACCTAAAGTAATATAGTAGATTCTGGATGTCCTGTGGTAGCATTAAAAAAAAAGTCTATAATGATGAATCAACATAATTCTTACTGAGGTTTTGTTTTGTTCTTTTGTTTCTATCAAAACTGAAATGTATCCTGCAGTATTTGTCTTGTGTTTTGATGCTTAGAGAAAGGAAGAACATGATACAACTTTCAGTCTACCTTTCAGCAAAGAGATTAGTGTAGGAGTCAGAGTCTGAAAGGTGTGTGTTTGAGAATGTCATTGAGAATGCCAACGTGAAGTATGTTCAAGTTCAGTTTAGAAGTGACCAGGACCGTTAAGTGTTAGTCTGAGGATTTTTTTTTTTAATTTTTTTTTTTTTTTTATTAGCATTTATAGTCTGAGAGCTCTGGTATCATCATTTATCTGCTCTCTTCCATGACACATTTTATTTTAGAGTCATAAACAACCCAATCCATACTGAGTAAGCAGTTGTTATCAGTCAAAATGAAGCTAGATCAAGTTCAGGCAATAAGTACCCGATTGCTAGGCAATTGCTATCACTGTTAAACAAGTTAAAATCAGTTTAGGCTGAGATGAGCTTAGACAGAACACTGTAAGGCTCCTACTAATGGTGAGATCATATTTTTTCGGCTGTGTTCTATCCAGTACTCTTTGGAAACAGGCATCCCAGCACAGAGGGTCTCGTCTCTGTTGGGATTAATTGTTTTTGCTGGACAACTGGAGCAGGAACCTGACTGAGATACACTGAAGAGTGCAAAGACTTGGTTTTAGGTCAAGATAAATCTGTTGAGTCACATCTAGAGTAAGTTCAAGACTCTCCATAGCAACCTTGTCTTGGGTGAGTGTCTCAATACATGATCTGTTGTGAAAAATGAGGTTATACTTCCAGTAGTTTTGTAAATACAGCTTTTATTTTTCCTTCCTTTTTTGAACAGGTAATTCAAATACAATCTGAGTCATGGCATGTCTTCTGCATTAGTTGAAGCAGAACGCTGCTTACTTCAGTAAGAGCAAAATACTAATTTTTAATATTGATTTAGTATGAACCTCTGTTTTAATTGGGCAGGTAGGTTGCTTTTGGATGACAAATACAGATATTTTGCCAAAACACTGCTTACAGATCTTTACAAAAGCCTTCTGTCCAGAGAAAAGTGAATCTCAAATGTCTTCAAAGAGAAAATAATGAAGATGAGTGAAGGTCACAGGAGACATTCAATAGAGAAGTTATTTGCATGGCTTTATGTAGATAATTAGGTTTTGGATTTTGCTTCCAAAATTCTAGTTACACATAAATGATTTTATGCCTGTAAAAGTTTTGTAAATTATTTGGCTATGAGGACATAAAAATACCTGAATATTTTCTAATTGTGCACTGGTTACTTTCAACTTGTAACACAAAACTTGTAACACAAAAGTATGCGTGCATGTCCTCAAACAGCACAGAACACATGGGAGCAGGTTCTCCAGGGATGGTATTTGTGCATTTCATTGCCCGATTCCTTAAATTTGTGGGTTGCGATCATGGACACACAAAAAAATCCTTACTACTACAACTGCTTGTCAGGTCACTGACATGATGAGAGCTGTCGGGGCTCCCCCGGGGCCAGCAGGTCAGGTCCTCTCAGTCCCACCACCCTCAACCAGGGACCAGCCCCAGCGGCGGGCATCAGGCACCTCGGTGGGGACGGGACTGGGCCGAGGCCAGGCTGGGCTGTCAGCCCATGGGTGGGCCCAGCTCAGCAGGCCCCACGGCTGGGCAGAGCAGAGCGGTGGCCGAGCTGGAGACCGCATCCCGCGGGGCAGGCGCTGAGGCAGGGACTGATGGCCCCAGGCCGGGCTGAAACTGGGTCCTGAGCCATGGCCAGGGTGGGG
>NW_010565418.1:0-2047 GCF_000687285.1 Phaethon lepturus | reverse complement strand
GAGGCCCTGGGGGAGGGTGGGCAGGGACAGTCAGGCCTCATAATGCCTTCAGGGCCCTGACTGCTGTCTCCAGATTGTTGGGTTTAGGTACATTTGTCTTGCAAACCATAAAGAATAAAGGATTTAGAAGACAAAAGATTTGCAGTTAAACTTTCATACACCCTTCACTCTGTGAAACAAATACTTTCCCAACAAACTTCAAAAATCTAATCCCCTGAGAATCTACTAACAGCTGTCAAGATGTTGATGAAAAATGCATTACTTATTTTCTAAAAGAGAACGGACTATTAGTATTTAATGCAAACTAGTGTCCTCTTTTGCCAGGTTGAATGTCCTTCACATTAATATTCATTATTATAATATGATAATTAATATGCAGATGGTTTATTTTGGATTTTTTTAATAGTTTCTTCAGCTTTATCACATTCTTTCAGCTTGTTGGCAGTTCCACAGCGTGAATTTTCCAGACTGAAATAGTTTGTCTTCCCCTGCCAAGATCTACGATCAGTATTTCAAAAAAATAGTTGGGAGAAAAGAATGAGGTAAATGAGACTGAGTTGACTCTTGCCAACTAGTTGTCTTTGGAATTATGAAACAATTGTCACTTCTGTCAAATAATTAGCTTAATTTATGTTAACTTTTAAATGTGGTTTATACTAGTTGGGTGTCTCAAGCAGAGACACCAAATACTGACTGACCAGTCAAACATCAAAAGATGTCCTCTACACTAGGGGACATATTTGAGTAAAGGAAGCATTTGCAACAGTTGTATAGACATTAGTGGCTTTTATATTCTGGGCAACCTGTTCCTGTGCTTGATCACGTTCATGGCAAATTTTTTTTGCTGACATGTAATCACATTACCTTTGCTCTGCAGCTTGTGTTAATTGGCCCTTGCCTTTTGCTGCACAGCTCTGAAAAGTCTGGCTCTGTTTTCTCTGTACCTATCCGTTTAAGAAGAGGGTCAGCTAGATTTGCCCCTTAGCCCCTTTCCTGGCCTGAAAATAGCTTTCTCATCTGTCCCTGTTCATGACGTGCTTCAGCACCCTGACCATCTTGATAACTCTCCACTGGACTCACTTCAGTTTCTTCATCTCTCTTTTACTGGGTAGACCAAAACAGACACAATACTTCAGATGTGTTTTCGTAATACTCAGTGAAAGTGAAAAATCATTTTCCTTGATATCCTTTTCACACTCCTACTAATGCAGACCAGTACATGGTTTACCTTCATTGCTGTAAGGGCACACTGCTGACTCCTCTTCAACTTGTCCATCAGGACCCTCAGCTCCTTCTCCACATGCCTCCTTCCAGCCAGTCAGTCCTAAACCAGTTCTGTTGCACGGGATTATTGCTCTGAAGGTGCCAGACTTTGCATTGCCGTCCTTGAACCTCATGAATTTTCTGTCAGTGTATTTCTCCATTCTGTCAAGATTCCTATGAGTGACAGACATGCTTACCAGTGGATCAACAACTCCCTCCAATTTGTGAACCGTGAACTTTTTTTTTTAGTTGCTCTATAACCCTCCCATGGACTGACTTTAGAAATACCAGCCTGTAGTTCCCCCGATCCTCCTCTTGCCCTTCTTGAATATGAATGTGATGTTGGTCTTTTTCAGTTATCAAGACGTATCCTGACACCACACCTTTTCAAAGATGAGTGAGGTCTCACTACAGTGTGAGACCTCCATCACTTTTGGATGCATCCCATTCAGTTCCATAGACTTGTGAGCATCCAATTTACTTAAGTGGTCTCTAGCTTCATATTGCTGTGTTGTAGGTAACACTTCCACTCCTGAACTCTACTACTCATTGTAGTGACTAGGGAGGCTGGAGAGCGGACCTTGACAATAAACAGTGAGAAAGCAAAGTCACTTCACAACAATGGCTTTTCCATGGCTCTGTCACTATGTCCCCAAATTTTCCTTCATCTTCTTTGTGTTGCTGGTGTACCTACAGAAACCTTTCTTGTTGCCCTTCATGTTCGTCTCCAATTTTAACTTCAGCTGAACTCCACTAATCACAGAATCACAGAATCACAGAAACA
>NW_010565417.1:30581-33408 GCF_000687285.1 Phaethon lepturus | reverse complement strand
CGGTGGCTCCCCGAGGGGAAGGGCCGTAGCAGGGGGCTGGGCTGGGTTTGCAGACAGCCGGGCAGCACTCGCACTGCTTAACGCTCAGCCGGGCTTCTGCTGCCTCTTCCCCCGCTGTTGGAGGGGAGGTGTGGGAGCTTGAAGCCTGAGAAGAATTGTCAGGGGTAAGGGGAAGCCAGCGGTGCTGTGATGGAGTTCTATGGATGCATAGGAAACCAGGGTGCTTTAGCTCATAAACCAGAAGCAGAGAAAGTCAATATGATTTACTTTTTTAAAGTACTTGCCGCTCGTTTACTCAGCGTTAAGATATGTTTGTAAAATTTAAGCTTTAATGAAAGCCAGAGTTTAACTCTGGAGAAACTAGATATTTGAAATTAGTGTATTCTGGAAAAAACATAAAGCCGTTAACTAAATGAAATGCAGCAGAAGAAATAGCGCTTCTCTTCTTTCTGCTTTGCAGTGGCAGTTAAGAAGCAATGTCAATAGGTTTAACTCTTGGAAAACTACATAATTCTGTAATGCTGGCAAAGAGCAAGAGTCCAAACTGGTTTCTCCTGGCTCCGTTTGAGAGCCCCCTTTTAAATTGAGCCTAATAGTTCATGAAAGTGTGTGAAACACACTTCTGAACTTGACCCTTTTCTCCAGTCTACCTGGAATCTGTTGTTGTTTGTTGCCGATATCTGAGACATCAGGCCCTGATGCCAGGTAATGAGGGGTATGTCTTAATAGGAAGGAAAGGCTTGAGGGGAAAAATGTTAAAGGAAAGGTGACAAACATATTCTCAAGTGACAAGAATGGAGAGGCAATTCCCTTTTATCCTGCTGTAAAGGCCCCTAAAATGGATTTGGTAGCTTGCTTTAATAACCTCAATATTTTCAGAGGACATCCTATGAATGGTATATTCCAAAAGGAATCCTGAAAACTGGTTGGATGAACAAACACCTGAATTTGGTTCCAGCACTTGTGGTGGTGTTCTATGAACTAGACTGGGATGAGCCGCAGTGGAAAGAAAAACAGTTGGAATGTGCTACTCGAGTTGAAATTGTCAGGTAGAGCTTTTTTGGTTTTTTTGCTTGGTTCATAATGTACTACAAGCTACTAGTAAGTATGAATTGCAGAATTCTTCTTGTATTCTAAAACATAACTTTTTTTTCTTAAACACCAATTAAGAGGAACTTGAACTTTTCTTTGCTGTCAGTTGTATGCTAAAAAGCAACTTTTAAAAATTGGTTTACTTGTACAAATTGTTTAAGTAAAAACATCCCCTGAAGTCTTGCTTACTAAACTCAGCACAATTATTCTGTCCCATCTGAACAAAAAAAGAGAACATGGCATTCCGTGGATGATGCGGCATATTGGTGTGTTTGTTTTTTCCCTATATAACATTCTTTCAATGCTTCCATCTAGACTGTAATCTTATTTTGTTCTGATGATTCAGAAATAAGAAGTGAAACCTTGATGCTCTGCTGTTTTTATTTTAGGCAAAGTTTGCAGGGAAGAAATACGAAAGTCGCTGTGGTTTTGATTCAGAAAAAAACACCATTACCTCCAGGTACTAGAAAACTCTGTGCATAGTTGTGACCTAATTTTTCAGAAGGCCTAATGGACTGAGCTGACTTATTTGTCACAGTACCTGCAGTTCTTAGTATAATGTCATCTACATATATTAAATGCATTGTGGCTGCAGGAAGGTGTACAGATGGAAAGAGTTCACCCTAAATATTTGGTACTTAAAAGTGCTTAACTTCTTCCTTTTCAGTCCAATTCCATCTTTTGATACACGGTGTCAAAAATGGTTTGCATAATACATGTGACATGCCTTCTTGTATGTAAGTTATGTTTTAAACCTTGCTTGAGATCAAGAAAAGCTGTAAAAGCAATGAGAACTTAGAGGAAGGGTGTCTTGTACCTACAGAATTCTTTTAGTTTAACGTTGTTGTAATCATTAAAATTTTGGAGTCAAGTGGAGCTGTGAAAGGTGATACGTTTTAACCTTATGTTTCTGCAAAGCTGCTGCTACAAGCTGTAGCTGCATACTTTCTAGTGTCTGGCAAACCTTTTTTGTTTTTTCTCTACCTGCTATATATGTTTGTCTTTTCTGGGTGCTATTATATGTCTCAAGACACAGGATATTTAATTCCATGAGAGCAATGAAAAACTTATGTCATACTTGTAGGTTCTGTGGCTACCTAAGCCACTCTTAGAAAGTTTCTGCAATGTGTTCTGCTGGATGAAACACATAGTACTCTAAAAGAAGTAAGAAAAAAAAAATACGGTCTTCATTTTATCTGTATTGGATTTTTCCATACCTTGTATTGGTCAAGCTTTTAGAGCTAGTTTGACATTGCAGCACTGCGTACTGCTTACTTGCACTTTCCTTGACTTCACTAGGGGAAGATGTTATTGCATCAGAGAGGGCAGCAGCTTTATGTAATGCTTGTGACCTTTCTGGAAAATCCCTCTTTGTACTTCCACACACTGATCATCTGGTTGGTTATATTATAAGGTAAGTGACTGTAAAAGACTACTTTGCTCCGTTTGCTGACAGATGTTGAGAGATGTGATAGCAGTCACCTCAGCCTGTGTGGCACACTTGTAGACCAGCAGTGAATGTTTTATCTGTTTGCTGGAATTCTTCAGATTGTTCTGCAACCTGATGGATTCCACACAGCTCTCCTTTTTCTGTGGGCTTGAGTAATGACTGTCAGAGATGTTTCTGAAGAAATGTTGTTAGATATCTCAAGATGTTCCCTTTCTCAAGTCAGGTGGAGGCAAAGTGGGCTTTTCTACCTCAACAGTGGTTTTGGCCCTGCTGGTTCTAAATAAT
>NW_010565417.1:0-30550 GCF_000687285.1 Phaethon lepturus | reverse complement strand
AATGTTTTGTTAGGTGTAACTCTGTATTAGCAAGTCTTTGCTTTGTTTCCAACCCACATTTCTTGGCTGTATAGGTACCTCTTTTTCTATTTATGCTAAGTGGCATTTATCTGGTTGCAAATATTAGGTCTCTGTCATTTTTTACATTTCTTGTGCTTTCTGTTTTAATATTTACAGGGAATACAGCTTCAAATAAATTACAAAGGCCTTTCAAAAACAGGACAGGGAAAGGAAGGCAGTCTTGTATAGACTGAAAAAGAAGGGCTCAAACTAAGGCAAATCATGGTTTACTAAAATTAGTTTTAATTTTTCCAGATATGCTTAGGGAGAGGAGGGTTCATGGTCTGAGAGACTGATTCTTCCTTCTCTCACCCTTATATTTATATATAAACAGTACAGTTCTCAACATAAATCAATGCTGTTATCACATCCATGCTGTTCAGACAGCTACTAGAATTGATCAAAATAAAGTAACTATTGCTTCTAGTTTTTCATATTTTGCTTTTGCTCAGTGATAAAGAAGGAATGTTTACTGCACATTAACTAGTGTAAGCCTTTGCAAACTGCATTTAGCTGCATTTTGATATGAGTTTTGTAACTGTCTCCAAGTTTGTGAACGTAAGGCTGTACCATTAAAGATTAATAGCTCTTCATGCACATTTAAAAAAAATATATGTTTGAGCATATAATCATGTCAGAATTCCTGGTATTAATCTTTTTGTTTTGACATTTTAAATTGAGATTTCATAGTAGTAAAAGAGAATAATTTTTTTTTAATGCCTTGGACGGGCTTGTCTTTTCCTATACAGCTGCAATACAATACTAAAATAAGTATGATAGGTAGACTGAATTTATCTTGTCTTCCTTTTGTGGCCAAACTCACAGTTAACAGTTGCTGTCCATGTCTGTCTCATTGTTTTCATCGCCATCCTTTCTGCACAGCAAGCACAACGCAAGTTGTGATCTGCCTTAGTCAAAGTCAGCAGTGGTCCTTTCTTGGCCAAAGCACAGAACTAGTACTTGATCCTTTATTTCCTGTGTACATCAGTACTATTGAATGTATTCCTCTCCTGGTTTCTGGTCTTGTTCTAGTTGATTTTACTCTTTATAATTTGATCATACAGCATATGCTTCTTAGATCCTCCTCAGCCTCGTGCTGCATTCAGTGTTCTGGGCCTCCTTGTCTTTCTTTTCTCCCCCCGTGATTTGCCATTGGGCTATTTATCTTGCAGACACAAGTTTGACTGTTACCTCTGCAACCCAGGTAGCTGTTGATGTTTGGACAGAATGATGAAACCTAGTCTGTGCCCTCATAATTTTAGTTACTGCTATTTTTTTCTTCCCACTCCTACCCCCACAGTCCAGCAAATAAGATCTGGACCTGCTCAGGGTTATCCCAGGAGCCTCAGCAAGGCTTGCTTGCTTTGTCTGGGGCATCTCTCTGTTTTCTGTTGCCTTGTAAACTCTGAACAGCTTATCCTCAGACCTTCTTACATTAAATACTAGAGATTGTTGTATGAGAAATCAATATATAAAGCTCTCAAACCTACTTGTTCTACTTCGTGCTACCCTTACGTAAGGTTTTGTGTGAAGAAGTGTTTTTCTGCGGACTTTTAGCCTGTGTGATAACTTATAGAAGAGTTTAGTAATACCTCAAGCTACTTTGCCAACCCTAAAATAAGCATGATTAAAAGTAACTTATTCTGAGGAACTTCAGAATTTCTTTCTATGTGAGAGAAACTTAGTGAAACTTATGAGGAACTTTCTTGCAGGTTGGAAAATGCTTTCTATGAGCATGCCCAGACTTACTATTATACAGAAATACGAAGAGTTAAATCTCATAAGGAGTTCTTGAACAAAACCACTCATCAGGTATGTTGCCCTATTTTTTTTTAAATACTGTGCAAGTTATATTGCATGTTAAAACATGAAAATAAGGCTTGTTTGTTGCTTAAACATTTTTATTTCCCCTCCCATCCAACTTGAGATGCCTTCTTTAAATACAGAAAGTATATCTGGTTTTATTTTCTGCAACTTAAACTCTGATTTTTTTTTTTTATTGGTTTTGTTCTTATGTTTATTTGTCTTCCTCACATCTTTCTGAGAGGAAGAGCTGCAGCCCAAGAATGAATGGACTAAAAAAATTTTTTTTCATTATCTATGTGGTTTAACCTATTTGAATGTAGTATCTTAACAAGTTGTGGGAGGTGCTTCCCTTAGACATTTTGAACTTCAGGTTGCACTTGACTGGCTTTTTACCTTTTTGCTCTTGAAATTGTTAAATATCTGCTCAGACACACAACGTTCTGCTGCAATTGCCAGCCTCCTCCTCTTGGAAGCTGGGGTCAAAGTGGTGAGTTCTGAACCAACAACTGATACTGTTAGTGTAGAGGTTCTGGGGTGTTACAAAGCCTCTCCCCTCTTCCAGGGTAGAAGACTTGGAATAGATAAAATCTGTTGAAAGATCACTGCTGCATCATGGTGGCAGAGAGAACTATTGTGAAACAGTTGCATAGTCAGTTTTTCAAGTCAACTGCTATATTATGTAAACCTCTGAAATTATCACCTGTATCTGCCTTGTAGGTAACAGGTATATTCAGATGTTTGTGACTGATGTACAGTGGTTGTGTTTTGCAGCTTTTATTTGTTAGACACCAGTTCAAAATTGCATTCTTCAGTGAGCTGAAACAGGATACGCAGAATGCTCTCAAGTAAGACTCGAGTAATTTTCCCCCACCCTCTCTACCCCAAATTACTGCTAAGCCACACACTATGATAAATATTTTCCCAAATGCAAAATTATTTAAACATGTATGTAAGGAGTGAGTTCATTACTGGGAAGAACACACTGACTGGAAGGCTGTTTTCTGCTGTTGGCAATCCTGTTCTTAAATTTTATTATCTTGTGTGATTTAACTCTAATATAAGTATTCCTGCTTAGAAATTACAGAACTGCCTATAATCTTGTGCATGAATTGCGGGCTCATGAAACAAACATGCTGGAAATCAAGACCATGGCAGGATTTATAAACTACAAGGTAACAAGTGTACTTCTAAGCTTTGACAATCTTTACTTAAAAATAAAAAGCTGATGCATCTTTAATGTATAAAGGTTTAAAAATTGCATTTTTATATTACCCTTAAGGAGATGGATTAGAAACAGCTATCAGTGGAATACCAATTACACTCAGACTTGCAAAGACTTCTCAATGCCACATAAAAGAAAGATCCTTAGCTGAAGTTTGGAAGTATCTTGAAGAATGAGAGTTCATTTGAGATGCAGTCGTCTGAAAGACTAGACTCTCTTTAACTCTCACTCTGTGCAGGGGGAATGAAAACAAGGGTTGCTTGTTCCTTGAATATTTTTGTCTTCTCGCAAAGCTTAAGACAGTACAGTTCAGTTACTCTTTGTTAGGAGGAGGAAAGAAACTCTTTAAGAATCAGACCATAGTTTTAGTATTTTAGGGCTTTAAGATAAAACTGTCCCACCATTTACAACAATTCTGCAGTTGGACACTGTCAAATTCCATTTGCAGACTGCAGGCTTCAAAGATGATGATCTTCCTAGTGGCTCTGCAGTTCCATCTTGAATTTGGTTGTGAGTTATGTACTCTTCCAGTGATGACTTGGGAGAAGGGGAGGAAAAATAATGTTGGATAGTTTAGAGGACCAGGTGGTTTCAGGTGTAGTACGTTATGGTTTACATCTGTTTTTCTCCCTCTGTTTTCTATGCTACTTGAGCTCTTCAGAAATATGTAAAATTAATTTGGTTTTTTTCTTTTTAAAGCTAATCCTTAGCAGCCTAACACAGTTATTTTTCCTCTTATTTTGATTTCTTCTAGATCTGTCGCCTCTGTTTTCAGCATAATACTCCACTGGATGCAATTGCTCAGTTCAGGAAACATATTGACTTGTGCAAGAAAAAAATAGGAAGTGCAGAACTGGCTTTTGAGCATGCTGCCTGGATGTCTAAACAGTATGATTTTGCTTAGTAATGTTTCTGGTTTAGTTCTGATATAACCTTGTGAAGCTCGCTGTTTTACTTGTCTAGGCAAGATACAAATTCTGACCTCTTTATCTAAGAAAGAGATATACTAGGTAATAAAAAATGTATGCTGTTATTCTGTTTTGCATTGATTATTGACCACTTTTCTCTGGGAATGAACAGAGTATGACATAAATGCAGCCATAGAACTTGGACACAAAAGTACAGAGAAGCATCATCTGTCATAATACTAACCAGAACTTTTAATTGAAGTGTACCTTTCAGTTCAAACTGTACATAATCTTGGTTATGAATTTTTTTAATAGGTTTCAGGCTTTTGGTGACTTGTTTGATGAAGCGATTAAGCTGGGATTGACAGCAATTCAAACTCAGAATCCAGGTTTCTATTACCAACAGGCAGCCTACTATGCACAGGAACGGAAACAACTAGCAAGTATGCTTTGTAACCATGATGTAAGTTGGGAAGGGAAAAAATGCTTTGCAAGAAACCAGATCCAGATAGTAAATTAGCTAATGTTTTAGTCTCAAATGGTAGTGGAATAATCTTTAATATGTGTAAACAAAATCCAAGGGAAGGATATGTGTATTTTTCTGATGCTTACTAACATTACAAGTATTTATTATGTATTGGAAAAGTTACTCTAGAACAAATGTCTTAGTTTATTTTACTACAAATAATTCTGGTGTTAAAATGTTTTTAAAATACGTATTAAAAAATAGTATACTTTCTACATCTCTGGATACTTACTGTTTAGTTTCTGCAGTATATTTCTCTATACATGCACTGTATCTGGTGACTTATAGGAAGCAAAGAAACGAGTGCTAGTATTAGAGAGTGTGTGGGGGGTGGTGTTTGATGGTGTTTTGTTGATGTGTTTTTTTTTGTTGTTTTGTTTTGAAACTTGCCTGGAAGAAAGCATTGCATGGAAAATAGATCTCTGCAGTCAGTTTAAACATACCTGCTAATTATATGTAGCTAATTTCCAGCTGACATGTCCCAATTATTTTAAAATGTCTTTGTTCCTATTGGTGCTATTTATTTGTTCTTGGATTATCTTGTTAGGAACTAGTTTTGAAAAGGGTTACCTGGTTATTCTTGAAAAGTATTTCAGACAAACAAAGGTCAATGAAGTAGGATGTCAGACTGAGAAGTATTTAAATGCGTGGGTTTCCTGACGTGCTATTTTTATACAGGTGGACAGAAAAGTTATATGTTTTAAAGCAAATTTCTTTTATATGCATGTGTGTTGGAGCATGAAATCACTTTTAATGCTTTAAAATGAAAGATGAACCCTTTTTTGTGACTCTTTGCTGACTTTACAGTCCTCTGTGATATATCCCAATCCGGACCCCCTGGAAACGCAAACTGGAGTGCTTGACTTCTATGGGCAAAGACCTTGGCGGCAGGGAATATTAAGTACGTTTCTGTGTCATGTATCTATGGAGTTCAGACAACTTTCTTTAGCTGCTGATCCTGCCAGCTGACTTAGTGGGCATCAGCATGTAATATCCTTCCCACTGAGACAGACGCAAGGCTGGGACCTTACTCTGTTGTTAGTTGGTGGTATGACTTGAACAGGTGTCAGCTGGAAGCACAGGAATTGTCTTTGATCTCTATAACAAATAGGAAAAGAAACCTCAGGTTTATGCAGGATCAGCTATTCAGCAAAGTTGCACAGGCCATACTGAAGCTCTGCTGCTGCTTTGTTTCTGTTGCTGCCTAAGCTACTTGTAATCACTGTGCTGCAGGAGCGCTTGGCTGCAGTGACATGCGCTCCTGGGAAGAGAAGTTGGAGAACTGGATACAGCAAAAGTAACGATGTCCCTGAATGTGACTGTTCTAAATTCATCCTGTATCTTCTCAACTGTAAACAGGAACTCATGACTCTCTCTCTTTTTTTTTTTTTTCTGAAAAAGCTTTTTGGATTTCATGCGTCGAGAGGATGCAATGACTAGATTTGAATCTAAAAGAGGGATTTGTGGGTTTTCTGTTAAGGAGTATGCTTTCTCAGAAATTCAGACTTTGAATGTACAGCTTTGAGCTATGTATGAATACACCTGCAGTTCTGAGATAATTTTTGACTGTGGCTTTACTTCCCTTTCTCCCTTCCCATTTTGTCTCCTATTCTTTATTTTCTGCATGTCCTTTGGGCTTTGCGACTTTCACTGCCCTCTTTAAAAGACTTTATTTCATCTATTGTAAATACAGTATTGTCTAACTTCTTTTTTCTTCAAGTGTTACTGTTTTAAGATTAGTTAGAATCTACTGCCAAGCTATTTAAGATGAAGAGCAACTTTACCTGTTGAATATATTCAGGTTTTTTGGTTCCAGCAAGTGTTTATAGTCTTTGAAACCCTATACAGTTCTTCATATGTTGGCATTCCCCACTGCTAGGGAAACATAAGCTTGAATCCTTACCTGACATCAGATAGGAAAAGGGCTACAGGTTTGTCTTACACAGGCTTTAAATGCTAGTAGCCTATGCGCTTTGAATGTTAATAGATGCAGTCTAAAGACTAGGTTGTCTTAACTGTAGTTTGCTATTTTTGGTAGCTTCAGCTAACTTTTAAACAAAAAGCAAGATATTTGTTCCAGAATTTGCCTTCTAGAACACAGGATGGATGAGTTCTTAAAGCAGATATCTGTCTCCTAGGCAAAAGAATGTTTAAGAGTTTGAGTGTGCTTGAGTTGGAGCTTGCATTACATGTAGCTCACCACATAAATTCCCTTTGGACAAAATTCTAATTTAATGGCTTTTTCATTGTCTTATGCAGGCTTTGATCTTTCTGATCCTGAAAAGGAGAAGATTGGGATTTTATCCCTACAGTTGAAAGAGAAAAATGTTCTTCACTCGGTAAGCCTTATTCTACGAAAAAAAATGTTTTCTAACATTATGTTAATGTTTGCATATATAATGATATCAGTAATGGTTTTATCTGTTAGGAGCTAATAATCACTTTGTTGAGTAATGCTGTCGCGCAGTTCAAGAAATACAAGTGTCCAAGAATGAAAAGTCATTTGAGTGAGTATAGATAATCGGATGCATTTTTTTTAAATTAACTTTGCAAAGACTTTTGGTATTGATCTGGAACATTTTTAAATTTTTTTATTAGTGGTTCAAATGGGAGAAGAATATTACTACGCTAAAGATTATGCCAAAGCTTTGAAGTGAGTACCATCCATGATTTGCTTCTTTCACATGCTATTTTTCTCACTAAGACCCCATGTCTTATTGCTATGGAATAATGTCAGAAGCTCATCTAAGATACTCCTTGTTACCTGGATTTGATTGAAGCACAAGCTTTGGATTCTATGAACTCCACTTACATTGAAGAAAGCAGATACGATGAGTCAGTTATTAGAGTAGAAAAATTTCCTGTTGTAAGCTGCTGTGGGGATTTGCCTTAATGGGCAAATATTACTTCTAGCTCACTGACTGAGTGCTGTCTTCCCCTGCCCTTTCCAAGAGATTTTGGAAACTTCTCTGCTACTGCAATGAGAATATAGTTACATTGAATTACAGACTTTGTAGTTATAAAATTCAAAAAATATGGAAACGTAGATGTTGTGGTTTAACCCTGCAGGCAGCTAAATACTACACTGCCCCCTCCCTGGCAGGATTGGGGAGAGAATTGGGGAAAAAAATGTCAAATTTCTGGGTTGAGATAAAGGCAGTTTAATAGGACAGAAAAGGAAGTGAAAATTAATAATAAAAGGATATACAGACCAAGTGGTGCACAGTGCAATTGCTTGCCACCTGCTGACCGATGCCCAGCCAGTTCCCGAGCAGCAGCCTTCCCTGGCCAACTCCCCCAGTTTATATACTGAGCGTGACATCTTATGGTATGGAATATTGCCTTGGCCAGTTTGGGTCAGCTGGTCCTGGCTGTGCCCCCTCCCAGCTTCCCATGTACCCCCAACCTACTTGCTGGCAGACCAGAGCATGGGAAGCTGGACAGTCCTTGACTGCTTAGCAACAACTAAAAAACATCTGTGTGTTTGTCCACATTATTTTCATTGCAAATCCAAAACATAGCACTATACCAGCTACTAGGAAGAAAATAAATGCTATCCCAGCTGAAACCAGGACAGTTGCTGAATTTAGTTTTTGTTTATATACCAGGGAATTGGCAAAAGGAATTATTTTTCTTGGTGTAGTTTTCTGCCATTAATGACTACAGAACAAGTAGTGCTGAGGTACCATCTTTTCTGAAGGATGTGTCCTATGCTTAGTTTCTTAACTTTGTATTTTTAAGGGGAGTTTGCAGAGTGAAGGTCATGTTAGGAGTCTCACAGTGTTTTCATTAATTAGCTTTCAAAGATCACATGTTGTAAAGGGATTATGTTTGAGGTAGGAGAGATGTTTACTGTTATTAGCTGGCTGGAAGCTACATGAAGGAGATGATGGGCTAGGATAAGCAGATCAATTTGTATCAAGCCTGATTTTATATGAACAAGCATTTCTTATTTATGTTCTGGTAGTTTTTCTGAAGTAGGCAGAAACTCTTGTCTTGAACAGTTGAACAGTTAAAAAAATTCACTTCTCAGCTTTGCTAGTAATAGCAAACATTGCTCGGTATTAAAACCACATTAAGGTGTGCAGTTTTGCCTGATAAAGACTGATGCATGTGTTTTCTTGTAGACCTTTGAAACCCTTGAAGGGAGCAGGGGATAGGAGATGGGAGGGGAAAAGAAACATCTCAGCTTAAGGAACACTAAAATTCTTCAGTTTGGAAGGGGACTTTATTGCAGGGTTTTGGTTTGTTTTTCTTAAAGCTTACCACATACGCAATAGTAAAATTTATTTTTAATGCAATGCTGGACTAAGATTCTTCTGTCCAGTTGCTGTTTTGCCAGTTCTTTCTGTGAAGACAGCGAGTTTTCCTGTTGTTCTCTTGTGAAAATTATTCTAGCCTGTAATAGAAAATTAATGGAATAAATGTGTTTCGTCACAAAAATTTCATGCTGTTTTCAATAAATCATTGCCATGTGTAAACAGTAGACTTGACTTTAATCTAGCATTTGTATTAGTGAAGATGAATTCTGTATTAATGATACCAAATAAATGCGAGCTCCTAAAATATGGATGTGTATAACTTGTCTCCATTTTGTTGTGTTGCAGGCTCTTGGATTATGTTATGTGTGAATATCGCAGTGAAGGGTGGTGGACTCTTCTCACTTCCATATTGACAACAGCTCTCAAATGTTCATATCTGATGGCCCAGCTAAAAGATTATATAACATACTCTTTAGAGCTACTGGGTAGAGGTATTCTTTTAAGAAATATACTCAGCCTATACAGAAAAATTAAAGTACATATATTTGGAAGTCTGACAAGTCAATGTCAGACACAGTGCTTGCATTACTTCAAATGATTTGACTACAAAATAACTGTATACCTGTGCTGAATTTTTACTCCCTTCTCTCATATGTTGGAAGTTGAATTTTCTTCCTCTTTTATTATAAAATTCGTTGCATGCAGATAGACTGTCAGGGTATCTGAGGTACAGAGCTTTGTTTGAAACTGTTCAAATAATGTAACAGAAAATTCCTGAGCTTTGGACTGGAGGAAGAACTGTAATACAGCTAAAGGGGAAAAACATTTTTCCTAGTAAGTAACAAAGCTAGCACCATTTTTCTGGACTTTAAAATCCCAAATGTGCTTCTCAGACTTTTTACTAGAACTCTGCTGATGAAATATGCATGTGGTATGTTTTAGGGGAAAAATGTGACATAGGGTGGCCGCACAGTAATAATGCAAGCACCCTGCTTTGTATAAAGTCTGTTATTTGACATTGCAGAAATAATCCTTTTATGCCCTAAATTGCTAATATCACTGTTAGGTAAAAATGGATTTGCATCTTCTGTTAGCAAGCCAGGCTGCTCTGCGTTGTATTAAATAAGAACCAACAAGACAAACCCACCTTTCTTCATCTTCAAGAGAAGAGTGCTTATTTTAATTAGTCCTTTTTCTTCCCATCACCTTCTGTAGTTGTTGTTTCTGATATCATCTGAGCTTGCCTTAAATATAAATAACAAGAAGGTATAGGCGTTATTCTCTTGGGGTTTTCCTCCAATAAATTATTAAATGCTTGTCTAACCAAAAAATATTTTACTTCCAGTAAAATAAGAGGAAAAAAAAAATAAGTGTAAATTAATTAAATGTAAGTTCCAGTGTAAATAAGAGGAAACACTTAAAATAGGGAAAGTTCTGAAAACTGAATGAATCCTTCATTACTGGTAGATGGATGCCAGATTTTTCTTTTCCCCACAGAATGTGTTTTTTGAAAGATACAATCTAAAGGAAAGACATACTTTTAAACTTAAAAATAAGAGGACTTCTGTCTTGTAATCTTTGGTTTTGTACTGTTTTCTAGCATCTACTCTTAAAGAAGATCAGAAATCTCGAATAGAAAAAAATCTGATAAAAGTTATAATGGTAAGTGGCAAAACTCCTACTACCCTTTTAAATAACCTTAAGAGTGGTGAGTGTTTGGTAACCTTCTTTTATTGTTATTTGTAATCTTCTATCTGGATACAGAATGAAAGCCCTGATCCTGAACCTGATTGCGATGCTGCTGCTGTGAAAGCATCACAAAAATTGTGGGCTGACCGTGTTTCCTTGGCAGGTAGTAATGTTTTCACAATAGAAGTCCAAGATTTTATACCATTTGGTAAGTACGCAAGCAAATTTACACCAGATTATAAATTTCAGTGTAACTATATCTTGAACATAACTAATGAAGAAAAAGTGTGAAGTGTGTGTTAAATCCAACCACACTGAAACTCTTGTTTCAGCACTGCTTTGTTCTTCTAAACCAGTAAGATAAGAAATCATGAGAGAAGCCAGTGATCTCATATCCCTGATATGATTACTAGAGAAGAATCCCTTGCTTTTTGAAAGACTTCAGCCACTCTGGTATGCTTGGGAGTAGGATTCTGAGGAAAGAGGGCAGAATGTGTGCATGATAATATCCCCCATAGAAAGGGGGTGTGAGTGGGTGTTACTTATAAAAGAAGTGTACCTAAGTGTACAGGATTTTTTTTTTCTGCTAGACATCTGTCTCTTCTCTTGTGTGATGGTTTCAGCCAAGTGCTGAAAAGTGGCTTTCTGTGACAGTGTTAATAGCCAAATTTGTCCTACTTACATACAAACCAAAGTTTTAAAAGTATAAACAGAACAATGCTTACCACAATTATTTCAAGAGTGTGCTTCTTGAATTTAATGTTGTAGTTTGTGTTTAACACCTACTTCTTTTTTATTTTTTAATCCAGTGCAGTGCAAAGCAAAATTTCTTGCTCCTAGTTTTCATGTTGATGTTCCTGTGCAGTTTGATGTATACTTGAAAGCTGATTGTCCTCATCCTATCAGGTTTTCTAAGCTCTGCATCAGTTTCAATAATCAGGTAACTATGTTCTATCTAGTGATAGAAGCTCGTAATAAAAATTGAATAATATCTATTAGTGTTTTTAAACACAAAAAATCAAAAGTTCTTTTCCAAAAATTACATTATTACTTAAGTTGGAAGGGTGTTTTCTTTTTGCATTATCTATCACTTTTAACAAATATGTTGATACTGTGATAAAACTCCCAAATGCAGTTTGAGTAATTCATCTATCATATCTTTGTTTTTCTATGAAGCTCTCTGAAGTTTCAGAAGAACCATTTTAATGTCTTGTTTTTCTTCATGTTCTTGCATGAAGTTCCATTAATATAATGGATATCTTGTGTCGAAGAATTGCATTGTAATTACTTGCTACGTCTAACTTGAGTAGTGTGTGAAGTTGTGAGAACCCATATGGTTTGATCTAGTAACACAGAGCCTGAATATTTGCTATGCTACCATTACTCTCTAAAGATGTCCTAAGTCTGGATTTATCAACTTTTTTCCCCAAATCCTTCATTGTAGGATTACAACCAATACTGTGTGGTAGAAGAAGCCTATCAAAAAAGTGATATTCTAGAACAGTCATCACAAGGAACAATGTGCTTAGTGCCTGGCAAAACAAGAAAGTTCACTTTCAAATTTGTTGCAAAAACTGAAGATGTAGGAAAGAAGATCGAGGTTTGTCAATTTGTTTTACACCTTTCTTACTGATATTTACAAAGAACTCAAAGCTAGGATGCTGCCTCTAATCTGGCACCAGTTACTAATGTCACTGCAGTTCCAATGTTTGAACTCTTGAAACTAAGTACTAAAAATTAGAGTAAAATTTTATTGATAATACAAACCAAAAAGTTATCACAAAAACGTAAGTTTTGCTTCAAGTTTGGTTTTGTTTCTTTCTTTAATTTGTGCAATATCTTTAAAAAAAGAAAAGAGGGAGGGGTGGCATAGCACTATGGGAGTGTAGGAAACTGCAAAATGCTACACTGCACACACATGAGCATGGATACTTTTCCCAGTACTGTTTCATCAAGTGAAATTCTGGAGTAGTAAGGTGTCTTCAGCCTGCAAAGCTGCCAGAAGCTTTTTGGTGATACACATCTTTATTGTGCCTGTTTGTCTGAAAACTATATTCTTACAGTTGGTGATCTGAAGACAAAGTTACCAGTATGTGTTTGAATTTGTGTGTCTCAGATCACCTCTGTGGATTTGATCCTGGGAAGTGAATCTGGCCGATGTGTGATCCTGAACTGGCGTGGAGGAGGTGGAGATGCTGCTTCATCTCAAGAAGCATTGCAGGCAGCACGTTCCTTCAGGCGAAGACCTAAGCTTCCAGATAATGAGGTGCACTGGGACAGTTTGACTATTCAGGCAAGCACTATGTAAGTAAAAGCTTGAAAATACAAATAATGTACCATTATGAATCTCCTGCAAAGTCCTGATTACTCCACCTAAAAGAAGGAAGACTTGTTGGGACTTCTTTAATAGGGCCTTTTAATATGTCTTTGCTTAAAATGGGCATAAGATAGGTACTATCTTAATTCTTTTGGACTTTAGAGGCTCCAGATAGCTAGATGTACAGAAGAAGCTTGCATTGATCTCTGAGTATACCAAGTATGCTGTAGTTCTCCCTTTCACCTAACTTTAAGCAGACTTTTCCCAGATTTTTGTGGAAACTAGGAGGTGTTATTGTTCCCTTACAAAATCCAGCACACAGAGTCCCTAAAACTGTATTGGAAAATAATATTAATAAATAGGTTAATACCAATTTAGATGTATTCAAAAGAATTAAATACAACTGCTGTTGGTGGGGGTGCTTTTTTTTTTTCCTGGCAGAATATCTGAACTATTAATGCTTGTTACTGGGGTTCCAAACTGTTTTTATAGAGTTGTTCCCATCGTTTTGCTTTCCAGGAACCTTACATCTCTTAGTTGAATAGGACACCAGTTTTCAGAACTCTCTTAAACAATAGGCTGTTTTAATCTCTTTTAAACTAGGCTTGCTTAAAAACTTGTTATTTAAGAAACATAAAATAACTGAGTCTTTTCTCTTGAAGGATTATTTCTAGAGTGCCAAACATTTCTGTTCAGCTCCGTCATGAACCTCCTGCCCTGACTAATGAAATGTATTGTTTGATTGTGACAGTCCAGTCACATGAGGAGACAGTGGCCAAAGATGTTAAGCTTACAGCAGGTTTAAAGCCAGGTATCTGGGGTTATTTTCTTTTAATCCAGCAGTCTCCTAATTGACTCCTTGTTCTTGATGCCATGCAGAGAAATAAAATAATTGGCTCTCCTGTAGTAATTAAGAGCCAAACCAAAGTGAAGGTTGGAAATGATGAGATACTAGTGGTAAGAACAAAAGCTAACACTCATTCAGTTATTATCTTAACCACTGGTTGTCAGCAGTGTTTATGTGGGTATTTTCAAAAGATAAGTTTTTATCAGTTTGGAAGAAAACATGGAAGCTTTTGTATGTCTTCCTAACCTTTCATTTAATTTGCTTGTAACTAAATTTTTCTTTTCCTAAGAGAGTTTTTTCTTGCTGAGATGAAAGCATTAGACAGTGTTAGATAAATGTTTTCTAAGTATAGTCTTTGTGAGTTTTCTCCCACACCCACCCCTGCTTTTTTCCCCACCCTGGGCAATGTGGTTCACTTTTTTAAACCTCTTGAAATTTGGGGAGTGATGGATAACTGAGACAGTATTCCTTTCAATGAAAAGGAAAAAATGCAAATATCATATGTCTAAGTCCCAGTTAGCTGTATGTAGTTATTGCTGAGAGTTTTCAATATGTGAATTCCAAATGTTATACTCTGTATGCCTATTTGTAGGAATTATCCTAAAAGGCAAAAATATTTTTAAGCCACTAGTGTATAGGATGCAATATGTACTGTGTAGTCTGAAATAGAACCACATTCCCTATACAGTTGTACAGTTCATTAAAGTCAGTGGAGCGTTCTTTAAACTTATTTATTTGGATGTTTGGCCTTGGCTCCTAAAGTAGTATTTAATAGTTGGTCTTGATTTTCCCCACCATCTCCCTGCTTGATTTTGACTCTTAACACGTGATATGTGAGGTCAGTGTGGGCTTGCTGATTATATGAAAGAACAATTGAAATTTGACATTTCATTTATAGGGAAGTTGATATATTTTTCCACAGTTGTAACTCTTTGGCAAGATGTAGTTTGTCTTGCTTTGAAAATTATCCGATGTGATTGCAGTAATCCCATTATTCTAGTCAACCTCTGACTGAAGAATGGTGCCATTTAACATCTATACGTTTGTTTTTACATATTTTCAACACAGATTTGGAAGAACAATTTTAAAAAGATGTAAAATCAGTAAGCCACGCTCTTGAAAACAGAAGAATCACAGAACAGTGAAACTTCCTTTTTACCTCAGAGTACCAAGAAAACCTTGGATCACATAATCATGTTGTGTTTTCTATATGGTAGGGAACATCTAGATAGAATTTCTGATTTTTGCCTTTGGTTGGTTTTTTTTTTTTTCCTGGCCTAAACAGATGAAAGAAAAACCTTGCAGGATGTGAACCCTCCAACTTGGAAAACTTAAGGTGTTGTCAAATTTACCCTCTGCTGGTACTTCTTGAAAGATTTCCTCACCCAAATGAACAATGTTAATTCCTCATGCATTGCTTTTTGAGATTAATATCTTATTTTTAGTTATTGCTTTCATGCTTCAGTGATGTAAGCCTGTGTGGTTATGAAGACTGCTTTTAATCCTAGGGCAAGATGCCAACCTGACACAGAAAACTCAGGTGACTCTTCATGGAACAGATGCGTGTGATGACTCTTTTCCTGCACTGCTTCCTGATATCCCTGTAGGAGACTTGCAACCAGGAGAAAAGGTGAAGGCGTAAAACCTTCTTTCTATATCACACTTAAGAAAATGGGGATCAACTAATAAAAGACTCTCATAGAAGGACCTATGTTTAATTTCAGATATCTAAACCAATAAATAGTTACGGTGTATTTTACCTATTGTATACTTGTAGCTTATTTCTTTAGCTAGATCCCCTTTTGGACTAAATTTGTGAATAAGGTATATTTTGGGATTGATGATACAGCTGGGAGATAAGAAATAAAATAAGGAGGCTAATCTCAACTGTTAATTAAATGCACTGCCTGCTGGACAGTAGATAATAGTCAGCAAGTGTAATTCAACATGGCAGAAGGTCAAATATGCAGATGTTGCACCAAACTGAAATTGTGACTGTAAATTAGAAGTTGGGTATATCATACTACACAGTAATGGTTCTTTACTTGTACTGTTAAGTAGCAGACATGTATTTGTAGTGAAGCAACTGGAGCGGTAAAATAATTCATTGTGTGATTAAGATTCTGCATTGTAGGGGATCCCTTATGGTCAAAGTAATATCCATTCTACTGTTGTGCTCTTGGACCAAGTAAGATGATTAACAAGTTGTGGACAGCTCTAGGCCTAATTAATGTAATTTAGGTATAGCTTGGCTCATACTGTCTCCTTCATTTTTGTAGCTGGAGAAACCAATATACATCCGTTGTGGAACAGTCGGTGCAAGAATGTTTCTGGTTTATGTTTCTTACTTAATCAACACTATCGTCGAGGGGAAAGAAATCCTCTGCAAGTGTCACCGGGTATGATGTAAAGATGCATCAATTGCTGGAGATACATTCATGAAATGCAAGAAATATTCTCAATCTAAAGGCTGTAATTCAAAGTCTCTTAGAAGCCTTTCTAGTAGATAAAAAAATGCTGAATCAGCAGCATGGTAGCCCAATTTAGAGTGAGCAGTTTCATAAGTATAAGAAGAAAAGTTTTCTATATTTATTCTTAAATATCTTAAAGATACATTCTGCCCTGGGGAGGACTTGGTTAAAGTGATGATTAAAAGTAACTTTACATTAGTAACCCTTGACATCAATAGCCAGGTCTGAAAACTAATATAATGTTTTTCCCCTCTTCTTCCCACCCCTTTCATTACCTCTACAGGATGAAACTGTAACCATAGAAACAGTATTTCCTTTTGATGTTGCTGCCAAATTTGTCTCCACAAAGGTATGTGTTTGAAAAGTTGTTGATATTTTGGAATCGCACCCTTTCAATAGTCGCACCTTGTTTAGTCAGAAATAGCCAGAGCTTGTGTCTGTCTTGACAGTTGGAGCACTTGGACAGAGTATTTGCAGACATACCATTTTTACTGATGACAGACATCCTGAGTGCCTCTCCTTGGCCTCTCACTATTGTAACCAGCCAGCTACAGCTGTCAGCTTCCATGACCCCAGTAGATCAACTGGAATCTTATGTGGAGAATGGTAAGTTTTCTTAGATCATGCTCTCATCAGGAGGATACTTTTTCTGTAAGTTGGGAGTAAGAAAGGGGGGAATTTTAAACAATATTTGCTTATCAAATTCTAAATAGAAGAAAGCTGCTTACTACTATAGGTGCTTGCCGGAGCACAACTTAGACAGCAGTATGCTGCCAAATGTAGTTCTACTTCACTAGATCAAGTAAATAGACTTGAATGATAGATGGTAACTGAAATTCTAAATATAACAGACATAAGGGAAATCACCTGAAAGTACTTCTGATGTGCAACTTTTTAAATATCCACATAAAAAGATACTCAGTATTTCCAGTGTTTATGGGCTATGTATACTTTCTGGAATGCAAACACTTAACCACATGATAGAGGCAGCATCCAAAGGCTAAAATGATCCATGTCCGTGATTGCAGTCATGAAACTGAAAAATGTGAAGCTAGACAGTGTAGGCTATAAAGAACAGTTAAAAGTAAACATCTTTTTTTTATATACTATCGCAGTTTAACTTACTACTTAAATGTAAAAAAAAAAGTTACAGATCTCAACCTTTAAGAGTGCAGTATGTTAGCTGCCACATAAAATGGAGTACTTAGCAATAGAGCTGATCCACAATCTTCCAACAAAACATTGTTGTTGCATTTTAGGAGTCAGAGATGTGAAAACATGTGTCTTCTGCCAAAACTTAGAATAAAATGAGCAGTCTGGATGGCTGCCTAATTGTGGGGCAGCTGTCCACCTATCTAGTCAAGGACTTGCAAGACTCTAGTTCCCCTATAGATTTAAGGGTTACCTGGCAAACAGTTCACAAGTCCTTTAGTCTTCAAACGATGAGATTTCATCTTCAGTTCTGCCACCTTGTGCTTCATGGCTTCTGGTTGATCCTCCTAAAGAGCTAACTGTCAGGAGGTATGAACCCACTCAGATACTAGGTATTCAGCTGTCCATCTTTTGGTTGTGTTTTTTTCCTTGTAAGACTTAATAAAGATTTATAATTA
Source organism: Phaethon lepturus (assembly GCF_000687285.1). Lineage (NCBI taxonomy): Eukaryota > Metazoa > Chordata > Aves > Phaethontiformes > Phaethontidae > Phaethon > Phaethon lepturus. The sequence continues at coordinate 12,832 of NW_010565417.1, read as the reverse complement.
ATTTTGAATGACTAAAACATCTATTTTCGTAGTATTCTTTAATCACTCTGTAAGTGAAAGGTACTATTTTTTTTTTAGTTCATTCAAATGGAAGGGGAAAAAGAAAAGAAAGAGTAAAAACTCAAAGCCAGTAGATTTTTCTTGTGTTCCATATCTTCCCCACCTCTCAGCCATTTGGGTGGGAGAGGAGAAATGTCCATGTTCATTTTTCCTTTAAAACGTGAGGCACATCTTATGCTCATATCTTGGAATTTGCTGTGGGAGATGTATAGAACTTAAATAGGTGTTATTTTGCTTTTTTTGTGTATGAACTCTAAATTTGCAATGACTTTTTATATGTGTACATGAAAGACCTCATAATGCTGTTCAGAAAGTAAACTGTCATACATTTGTATATGTCACTCTTTCACGTGTTGGGATACTTCGCAATCTTTATTGAATTTGTGTATTACCTAGATATACTTTGCAAAGCACTTGAAAGGCCTTTTTGGCTGAGCACTTGCGTTTGTGTCATATTAGATTTTTAGATTTGATGGCTTCTGCAGTAATGATTACTCTTTGATTTTAAACAAAGTCTTGCTGATAGTTGTTTTACAGACAGGAGAGAGTGCCAGTGAGTGTTTTTGCCTTCGATGTCCTCCAGTTACTAATGCTAGTGGAGTGGCAACTGGATCTTACATCATTTCCTGGAAGAGGTAAGTATCTCTTGGCCTGGATGGGCAGAGGAAATAAGTTGGTTTGTTTTTAGGGTGATGATGAGTTGGTTTTTTGGTTGATTTAGGGTTTTTTTTGTCTCTTGGTTTTAGATCATGGGGTAGTAAGCACTGTCTAGACTTTGGACCTTACTAATTACTGCTTAACTTGTTAGACTTGTGATTAAATACATACTTAAGAGAAATATTACATGGTTATGATTTTAACATTTCATGAAGCTTTCTTCTTTGTAAGATCTTCGGTCAATTACAAAGCTACTTTGTCACCTTCTGCTCCCTATTTTCTCCAGTCATGAAATACCTCCCTTGAGAAGCCAAGTCAAAGGAATAGTTTTGCAATAACAGAAACAAACGCACTTTTTAAATGGGAAAACTGTTTCCCACTGTAGATTGTGAGTTTGTATCCACTCAGTTTTCAAAGACAAATGTTGAGGTATATCTTTCTCCTAGTTTGCTTTTATTTAGTTTCAGAGCTGTTTAGTTTTCTTACTTGCCTTTTGCTATTTTATCTCCCTTTTTGCTCACTTCAAACAATTCAATATAAGAATTTGGGTTTTTTCTTTCCACCACTGAAATTACTATAATTTTAGTTTAGTCACATACGAGTGATGTTCTTTCGGTGTACTCACTTGATACTTTGTTGTATAACTTTCAACATGGTCTGCGTTTGACTTTTTCCTGCAGAAGTTCACCTGTGGAAAGTGTACCTGTTGTTAGTACAGTCATCACTCTACCACATGTGATTGTAGAGAGCATTCCCCTCCATGTTAATGCAGGTAATATTGATTTGGCAACACATATGTCCCAATTAGAATTTTTAGGACTGCCAAAGTTTTACACCATCCAGAACTTACATTTACTGTAGCAAAAGACAGAGCCTTGCCCCTCTTTTCCTCCCCTTCAATTCAAGGGAAGAGTTAGAAGGTAGTTACATGAAAGCGTTCTCTTAAAAGCTGTCAGTGGATCGACCTGTGTCATGTGGCAGCACAGAGGCCAGAGTTACCTCTGCTGATGCTGCCTTCCCAGTGGGTTTCTCTAGATGCTTGTGGCAAGGATTGTTCCATCCACCCACACCCTGGCTGCATCCCAGGAAAGAAACAGCCTGGAGAATTGGAGCTGCTTGCGGGCAGGTGAACTGTTTCTCTTCTAGCACTTCACCTGCACAAGAGCAGAGGGGGAGTGGAATGCTCACTGAACACACAGAATTCCTATGCTGTCCTTAATTTGGTTTCATTTGTACTGAGATTCTTCCACCATCCTTTCCTGTTACATTTTGAAGGAGCTTCCTGACAGTATCTGATAAGATTTTGGTAAGCTGAAAATACCCAGCAGCAACTGAAGTGATTTCCTAGTTAGCATTCATGGACAGTGTTAGCAGTTGGGGATTTGGTAACTAGATATTGAAGAAGTGTTATCAAGAAGTTGTAATGAAGTTGTGTTCTGTTCTTCAATCTTTTTCTGAAAAATCTTGTCAGAAATGCTTTAGATGCCTAGGTCTTGTATCTCTTTTTTTCAAACTTTTTGCTGCTCTTTGTGATAGACTTGTTTTTTTTGTTGTGGAATTATTTTTAAATTTATTTTGTAGTTGAGATTACTTTACTTTCTTTCCAAAGATCTGCCATCATTTGGCCGAGTCAGAGAATCCCTACCTGTCAGATACCACCTGCAAAATAAGACCAACTTAGTCCAGGATGTGGAGGTGTCAGTGGAACCCAGTGATGCCTTCATGTTCTCTGGCCTTAAACAGGTACAAAATTGTCACATCTACTGATCCTGCTGGCTTCTTGTGTAGTGAAGAATGCATTGATTAGACTTACACCGATGTGCAGAGAGGACAAACTCATTGTTTTTCCAGTGCTGGAAAATTGTATGGTAAAAATGGTAAAAGTATGGTAAATTCTGTCTGGAAGAATGCATGGATGCAGACTCTGTTTAAAGAAGGGCTAAATGGAAGCCTGAGCAGGAGCCAATTGTCATGTTGTTTATGGGTAACATAGTGTTTCAGTCTAGAGTAATAGCTTAACTAGAATAGGGAAGTAGTTGCATTCTTTCCAACTTCAGAAAGTAAACAGTGCATAAATAGAAAGTAAACAGAGGACTGCTTTTTGTCACAGAATTTATCTGTTTATGGCTTTTTTCTTTTTTAAGATCCGATTAAGAATCCTTCCTGGCACACAGCAGGAAATGTTATATAACTTCTATCCTCTGATGGCTGGATATCAGCAGTTACCATCTCTTCATGTTAATTTGCTGCGATTCCCAAACTTCACTAACCAGTTGCTCAGACGATTCATACCAACACACATTTTTGTAAAGGTAAGACTGTGAGAAGTCCCTTGTGTTAAAAGGCTTCCTGTGTGGCTGCTCAGTTTGTGGGGACTACCACCCCAGCTCTGTTCAAAGCCGGGTGTTTCTAAGCAGACTGAAATGGCCAGCTTGTAACAGACTGACTTGCTTTGAAAAGTCTTGGGTTGTGCATTGGTGTTCTCAACCAAAATCCTTAAGAAAACTGTTTAAGTGCAACAGGTATTTGGTTACAATTAGATGAACTAGCTGAATGTGCTTAGCATGTCCCTGTACATGTTGTACTCTGTAAAATGAGTTTTAAAGTTGCCTGTATTTAGGGCACAATGGAGTGAGCTAAAAGTAATGAAATATTTTAGTACCGTAATGCGTAGCACTTCTGGAAAAAGTGTTTGAGCAACTCATACAGCTAGGTTCAGAAACACTAGCATCCCCCACCTCCTTAGATAACTTCTAAAAACACATCCTCTCAGTGAATCACTCAGTCTAGATTATTTTTTTCTTAAGTGGTACAACTCTGAAGACAATTCAATGATGTCATGAAAAATACATCACAGGCAGCTTCTGACTTTAAGAATCATTAAAATCCAGTTGCCCAAAACGATGCTTTCTCATTCCACTGCTGCTGTCTCCAGAATATTGTATTCACTTTTTAGTCAGACTCTTAACAAGCAAGGACCTTGAAGAGTTTGTTTGTATGACTTGAGATGGACTTGTTGAGACATCTGTAATCCTGTTTCCAGGAAACAGGCGTGACATTCTTTCAATTTTGTTTTAGCCAAAAGAATTAGGCAGAACTTACTTTCTGCATATGCTGTCAATCAGTGGTTCTTCTAGATTGGTTGTCAAGATGTCCTCCTAAGTCAATACAAAAGGCTTTTTTCCTCAAAAGCATGGTGTTCTCAATGCTCCTGTCAAATCTCTCAGGCTTCAGAATTCTTTGCTTTTGCTTTGGAGTTGTCAGGACCTCAAAAAAACTTGCTGTAAGGATGCCTTTTCTTCTTTAAAACTTCCTTCTTGCTCTCTCCCATCTCTAGTGATTCTGCTTAAAATTCCTCTGAGAAGCTGTCAGTCTCGTTCCTTTTTTATGCATTGATGATTACCAGCCTTTTATAGTGCTGTAATACTTGGAACTCTGATCAGCCAGGCCTTGTGCTAAGCTGCCCAAATGTGTACAGAGATGCTCTTGGCATTTAACAGGGTGGTTAAGGAGCCGAGGCCCCTACCAAGTACTCCCTGGGCCAAACAGGAATTTCAGCTGGATGTCCTCTGTGTTTGTGCTACTGTTGGAAGCCGTTAGAAGTAAGGATAGGCTTAATGCTATGCTTGTGTACTAGAAGTAAGGATAGGCTTGAAACTGTGCTTGTGTACTGGAGCTACATTGATCAACACAATGTGTTGCAAAGAGTTTTGTGACAGCCTCAGTTTTTTGCTTTTTTAATTCTCTCTCTTTGTTTTCCTAAAGCCTCAGGGTCGTCAAGCAGATGATAACTCGATTGCAGCTGCGTAGCTTTGAGACCTGTACCTCTGCACTTAAAGAAAATGGGATGTTGCACAGAATATGTAAAGCTCACTTTGGAAACATGGCTTTGATCAAACCATAAGAATTAAATTTTATTTTTAAATTGCAACTCTTAGCAGAACTAATGTTTTAAAAAATCCTAGTCTTTCATAGACTTTCTTTAAGGAATAAACATATGGGGAAAACCTGGTGCTTTATTTAACAAGAGCATTCTTTTGAAGTTAACTTTGAATGTCAAACTCTTAAAAGTATTATTAAGGCATATTAAATGTCTCGAGTATTTAAGTGAAGAAGTGCTAATTCGGTTGACCAAAACCGAAAGATGTTTTCATAATTGACGTAAGTTGAAGTGCAAAGTTTGTACTTACTATTAGAGATTTACAACATTGAAAATGATCATCCTTTACAGAAGTTTGTTCTGTGCCACTTGTGTTGAGGGCAGAACAGTGTGTGCAGTAGCACAGTATACCACAAATGGCTACATTGCAGCTTACTAGTTCTTTAAAACCATAAATCTAAAAGGCACTGTTTCTTCTGGGTAAGCCATACATCCGCATTTGAATTCAGCAGCTAATCTAATGAACAGAGATTAATTTGTAACAGTTGGGCTACCCAACATGAAGCTGATATGGTTTGGGATTATTTTTACACGCAGCTTCCAGATTAAAGATATGTTTTGCTAGTCTCCTGCTGTGTGATTTTAAAAAATGGACATCCTACTGTTGTACAGCTCTGGATGAACTGGTGTTTAAAATATAGTAAACCATGTATATAAAAAATGCATTGTGAAAACTTCAGTTGTTTAACCTTCTAAATAATTACGTTCTGATTGCTTGGGAAATACCTTATTTATTGTCAAAGTGAAGTTCTAATAAACAGTTTATAACAGTACTTCTGAAACTGTGTCCTTAATAGCACTGTTTTCACAGCTGTTTCATAACTCTGGTCTGTCTTATGGGCTGATACATTCTTTTATGGCACTGAAGTCCAAAATAACAGCTGTAATATTTGGAGAAAAGCATTAGACAAGCATGTAAACATTCCTTACCAGTGAAAGGACTGTAGGCTAATTGGCAGTCCTGAAAAAATATGCATGAGCACATACAGCTTTTCCATGGCATGCAGAAGTAGTTATAAGGCTTATTCCATGTATATTATGAGGGTTATTTTTCCAGTGTATAGAGGAGGAAAAGATGACGACTGACAAACCATGCTGGGAAGAACAAATGAAACCTTCCTTATTCTTTGCTTAAATATCATGAGCTAAGTGGCAGTCATGGAATAGATATCTTATCTCTTTTAAGAGTGGAAAATGTATTTCATTTCCAGGTTTTTGTTTTGTTTTTCTTTTAAGTAGCCACTCAGTTCACAGCAACACTGGCATCTCTGCTGCTGCTTCTTAAAGACATGTTGATGCAAGTGGTGTGTTTGGTGGAGAACTGGGGTGCCTTCCCCCCTCTGAAACAGTCTAACAACAAAATAGTGATTTGCATTCCTTTGAGAAAGAGGAGGGCATAAAATGTGGTTACAATGATATTAAAGTCTTAAGTGAATCGTGTGAACAGGTTTCTACTTAAAATGGTGAGTAGTAAAAGTAGGAACTGTGTAAGAATAATACAGAAATAAAGAAATGCAAGCTTATGTCACACCATGGAGGGAGGTAAAAAAAAAACCAAACAGTTACTTGCTACTTTGCCATAGTTTGTAATTTCTGTTCTTTTTTTCATTCCTAAAGAGGATCTTTTCTTGGTTTATGTGATCTTATTGTAGCTGTGAACACAGACAACTAAGACAAAAAAATCTTTGCCTTGTAATGAAGTGCTAGGTACACCTTTTATGCTGTGTAAATGACTGATGTGAATGAAAACATGCAGCAAGCTGGAACCACCTTGTTAAAAATGCTTGAGAAGTGATTAATGATGACTATCTTCCTGACTCATAAGGCTCTAATGCTGAGGGGGATGTTTGTGATTCATAACCCAAATCCTTTTCAAAGTCTTAAGGAGATAAAAAGGGCACATATTTATAAATAAGTGCAGGTTTTTATTGCTTACTGTATTTTGATGAACACCATTCAAACTTCAACATATACTACTTAAATATAGTCTGTTTTAATTGGAGCTAATTAAGCATCAAAGAAAAGAAAAGCTACTTTTAGACTAGTTTAAAAATAGCTTTCAGGGAAAAAAGTTTGAGATCAACATGTTCAGACTGCTGCTAAGCTGGAGACTTCACCCTAGGAATACAGTTCCCTCCCCTTTTATGCTACCAAGTGCATGAGGGGGGAAGAACATGTCCCATCACCTTAGATCTCCTGGCCTACAGTGAAGTCTGGGGCAAAGAAGGGTACTCTATCCCTTCTTCATTACTTGTAACCACTAAATTCCAGTTATACGAAGTTCTGGAAAAGTGAAGGATTAAAAGAAAGATTTTAATTCCTGATCAATTTTTAGGGTTTTGCATGATGTCTTATCAGATGGTTGGTTTGTTCTACCAGCTTCCTTTCTGCATGTCCTAATGAACATGATGTTTCTCTTCACACTTTCTCTGCCTTGAGAGATTGGAAGTCTCAAGGTAAGAATGCTTCTGCTAGCACTTTCCTTCAGGTTTGAGGTTGCTGTGTGTAGAGTAGGAAGAAAAAAAACACCTCAAAAGCACTTCATTTGTTAAACCTGCTCTGCTGCTTCCTTTTCTGAGAAAGAATGAGCTCCTGCTCCTTCATGTCTTTTCAGTGAAGAAGTTAGGCTAAAGGGAGAGCAACAGTCAATGTGGGTATCTTACCAACCTATCTTCCCAGTCCTCTTCTAGGGATGCTTTTGACAAGAGGCTGATAGGGCTAAGTCATAATCTCTGCTCTATTCCAAGGACTAGGCATTTTACCTGCTTAACTGTAGTGGCGGATGGAGACCTGTGCAGGACTTGTGACTAAATCTGTTCAGCTTTCTCAAATTCAGGATGACTGTGCAGATTGCTTTGTATCACTCTGCTTTCAAGGTATTCGGGGTGCCCTGAAATGCATTTGCTCAATGGGCTACTGAGGCAGCTTCTACTAGCCTAGTAGGTTTGTCCCATTGCCCCACCACACTGGGTTGTAAAATAGTTCATGATTGTAACACTTCTTAACTCACCAGGAACATGGTTGTTGAATAGCTGTAAAATGCTGCTGGAAGGGAGTTGTGCAGTCAAAAACTGGGATATATCCCAAATAGCCGTTGTGCTTAAAGTTAAGAAAGTAAGTTTATGTAGTGTATAAAACAACTTTAGAGAATTGGTTCTTTAAAGCTCTCTATGGGGATGGTTCTGGGTACTATAGTCTGATAAAACTAGATAAGGGGAAAAAAACGTTTCAGCTGCTTTAAGGTTTCTGCTAAAGCAAGCACTAGATTTTTATTTTTTTACATGAGGGATGAACAAACCTAGTGGAAGTGTTAAGTGCCACCTAGGACCAGTTTAATCCTGCTAAATTTAAGGGCTAGTATGCTGGCCTACAACTCTTTGTGCTCTGCAAAAAAACACAGGGGACTTCAGACAATATAGATACACACTGGTCCCGATACGCAGACTGCTCAGAACTCAATCCCAGCTGTTCTGTTCTCCTTCTCAGATACCAGCAGTCTCTCTCTACTGGTCAGAACACGACTGACCGCCCTTCCCCTTGCTGGCAGAGGGGTCTTGGCAGGAGCAAGGTCCCTGCATTGCAAGAAGATTGCTCAAAGGTTCCCTTCAAACCCAGGCAGGGCGCTTTCCTGCTTGCCCATGCTTCCAGAGATCACTGTGACCTTCTGTTTGATCTCTCGTAGATTAGTGTTTTTTCTGATACATTTTTTTTTTTTTCCTCAGTTCTGCAAGTTTTCTTTAGAATGAGCTCTAGTTTTTGCAGTTAGTCAGGGAACTAATCGGTCTGCAGCCTTTCCTGGACCCCGTAACTCTATGGCTGAAATGTCCTTTGCATCTTGGATGCTGGACATGCCTTAGCTTTCTGCTTGTTCAGGGCACAGCACTCCTGGGAAAACCCTTACTTTCTCTCTGCAGCAGGTTGCATGGGGACTTCTGCAATAAAAGCCTGCTCTGAGAGAGTTCCCTCAGCTTCTGGACTAAGAGGGAACACGGCTTGGCATTGCCCTGTGTGGGAATGTGCATATGCATTCTCCTGCTGTGGAAAAATATAGGCATGGTGCAGGACTCTGAGAAGTTTCCAGTCTTCACGCAGCTCTAAGACTCATTTTCGTTTACTCCGCAGAGGCTGCTGGAGACCCCTTAGTGTCCCCTGCAGTGTGACTAGGTGTAGGGACAGCAGCTCACAGGACAAAGGATTAACCACAGTTTCTCACAGCGTGTTATTCATGTGCATGCTCATGTAGGCATTTAAAAGATGGTTGCTCACTCTCTCCCCTCTATTTCAATGTCCTTGTTGGAGAAAGCAATGCTGACTCTTCTTGACAAGTCATCTAAAAGAGCTCTGGTCCTTTTTTATCCTGTTTCTGAACCACCTCTTCTTTTGCACCCCAATGGATGTCATCCAGAGCTTGCAAAGCCTCCGACCTTAGCGTATGTCTATTTGGTCATATATCTTAAAGCCCCTCAGGTTAGAAGTGACCAACCTTCCTTGCCTTTGACTGCAGAAGGCTTCACGTTCTTTGCCTTGTTGTCTCACTGCTAGTGAAACTTTGCAAAATGCAAGACCATTTCACGGTGTTACACTAGGTAGGCTTCAGCTTGATAAGCGGAATTAAAAAGAACAAGCTCCATTAATCTTCTTTGTTCTTTGTCTTTGAGTCTTACAGAAACAGTTCTAATTTGAGGGGATGTGAGGAAGGAACGTATGTTGCAAATACTAATAGGAATGAATCAGATTTTAGGAAAGCAAAACTCTACATTTTTCAGTGTTGTCATTTTTCTTACTTCCAGAGTGGGGGCAAGTGTTGGATAACTAAACCCAGGCATTTATGTATTTAAATAGAATTTTAAACTACCCCAAAGACTTATTCAAGACAATACAAATTCCCTCACCTGAACAAAATGTAAATATTCTGGTTTTTTTCAAGAATATTATGTCAAATTTCCTTGCCAGATCTCTAGATAATTTGCTAGGGAATATAATATTGTGCAAAAGCAATCAAGTTTGTATAGCCGTGCTTATAGGATGCATTGTATCAAAGCGAAACTATGTTAACTATGCATGCTAGTTACCGTTGCCTGAACTTGCCAGTGGGATGGGGAGATCTGGGAGTCAAAAATTTCTCCCTGGAAAATAAATTGAAAACATGTAGCTGGCATTTTTTTTTGCCTGCATTTAGGAGTTGCTAGAAGGTATCTGATTCCAGTGGGATATTCAAAGCTGATGTTCAGGCTGAGATTTCAATTATTCTTTCTAAAAGCTTAGCTGTTCATCATCCAGCTGTGTTTCTACTTTAGAACATGCATGTACTTTGTCCCTGTAAACCATTTCGCATGCAAATGTTTGGGTTTTCTGTCTTATCTGCACTCTAGCAATTACTGTGTTTTTTTGCATATTTTAACGTAGTTAAAGGAAAAGTTTGAACTTTTAAAAATATTTGGTTTTCCATACTTGAATATTTTTTTGCCAACCAGTATTTAAATTAAATACTATTTTAATAAGCAATTAGATGTACTATATTGAATCTATGTGGTTCTCGTTATGTAGCTCTTATATATACGTACATGTATATGTACACACATCTATGTATGCCAGTGAAATAAATAAATTCCAGTAAAACAGCAATGAATACCCAAATGAGGATAAAACCCTTTGCATTTCAGTTGCCTGTCCCACACAGAAGATATTCCATTAGGCTGCAGCACAGGATGAACTTAGCCTGATTTTTCTTCACCGTGATTTCATGATGCCATCTTAGAAATCTTCTTGCCATCTCTTTTTGCGAGCGGTAGAAGTAGGAGTGGCTGCCTTGTGGCCTCAGCCAGGGGTATTCAAACGGCTTGCTTCAGCCCTAGAGCGTAAGCAAAACCACAGAGCTGCTTCACAGCAGCCAGTACCCCGTCCCTCGCAGAGTCACCAGCTATAAGCCTGGCATAAGGGGGTTGTGGTGAGGTGGATGTTGGTCTCTTCTCCCAAGTAACCAGCGATAGGACGAGAGGAAATGGCTTCAAGTTGTGCCAGGGGAGGTTTAGATTGGATATTAGGAAAAATTTCTTCCTCGGAAGAGTGGCCAAGCATTGGAACAGGCTGCCCAGGGAGGTGGTGGAGTCACCATCACTGGAAGTGTTCAAAAAATGTGTAGACGTGGCACTTTGGGACATGGTTTAATGGGCATGGTGGTGTTGGGTTGATGGTTGGATTTGATGATCTTAGAGGTCTTTTTCCAACCTTAATGATTCTATGATATATGTACTCATGCACACACACGTGTATATTATGTATATACATACTCTGTTTTGTTACCGACACCAGGGAATCCCACCTTGCCATCTCCTGGAAGCTTGGTACCTGGCCATAGATGATCAGTAACAGATCCCCCTTGGCTGTAAGAGCTGTGCTCCCTCAAGATGGTCCACAAGTGACAAAGCAAACAGCTGTAATAAATACGACAACATGTATGATAATCACAAAGGGAAGGAAATTGGAAATTAACTTGAAAATTTTAGAATGCTTGCTATTTGGTTTTCTGTATGATAGTTTTTCTGTGGGCCAACATTATGAAATTAAAATGCAAACTAACAATATTATAGTCCAGTTTTCAACTACCAGCCTCTTTATAACAAGGGAAATGCTAATTTTTCTCTATCTGCTACAAAATAGCCTGTTTATAAGACATTTATCTGGCTACGAGGTTGCAGAGGGGTCAGACAAACGTTATCTTTTAATAAAGTGTCTCTGTCTCATGGTCACTGCTCCTCCACTGAAGACTTTTATGTAGGTAACATAGAAATTGCCTGCATTAATTTATGACCTTGAAGATACTCATCACTCAGAGTGGATTTGGACTTGAGAAGTTTTTAGTTCAAATATGCTTATAGCCCAGGAACGAAGGGGATGCTGATAAGAATGAGTAATGGATTCAGTGAAGGAGTTTTTAGGTAGTGAAAAAGGAATGCTCTTATCCCCCTCAGCCAGGTACTACTGAGTACATGGGGTAATTTTAACGGAAATGTTTTTCTATTTCCTAGGTTAGTTACAGGTCCCCAAGAGGCCGTGCCCTTTGCAGGAGCAACCTGGTGTTGCTGCACCGACTGGGAAGGAACTGTGCCCGTTTGCTCCTGGGGGAATCTGGCATGATGCTCTTTGTGCTGCCGAGCAGAAGCATGTGGGATTCACCCGGGATTTCATTGCTGGGGGAAAAGTGACATTGCTTACACGCACCCTCGGTTATGAACTATCCATCATGTGGAGAGGGCACAGCATTTTCTATAGGGAAGTAGAGATGTACAGCTATGATTAAGCTTCATGTTCGTTGCTGTAATGCGAATCATTGTGGTAAACTTTGGCTTGCGATTGCTGTCCCCTTCCTAGCTAAATTAATTTGATGTTTTATTAGTTTATCCATATGAGGACATCAGCAAACTCTGGCTGTTTGAACTCTGCTGTATGGCTTTACTGCAAGTTACCTGCCTTCTTAGGCTGTAAAACCGACGGCCATCCTCTGGAAACCAGGATCTAGATTCCTGCAGTTTCCCCTAGCCCATACCCACAGGCTGGAAGGAAGGCTGTGGTCCTGCCCGCTCAGGACCGAGCCACCGGCCGCTCCCCAAGCACACAGTCCTGGGGCAGCTACGGCCCACGCTGCAGTTTCTTAAGTACGGTGATTTTTTTCACGGCTAGAAGTAAAATAAGGGATGAGCTTTTCCACTTGGACTCCACTAAGCCTCAGAGAAATTACTTTGTAGGAAGCTCGCAGTTCTCTTTGGGTTAATGACACCTGGGAAATACATGGTTAAAACTTCCTTTTCTTGCTCGTAGACTGTCTTTCTCCCAGTGGCATCGGCGCACTCGGTCTGCGCTCTGGATTTGCGCCTGAAGCCAGGCCACTCTGGAGCGGGCAGAGCGGAGGGATGCCCCCGGCCCCCTCCCCACCCTGTGCTGTTGCGCAGGAGCTGTGCTGACCCTCGCCTGCGAGTGTGATGTTCTGCTGCTATTTCGCTGTTTTGCTGATAACTCGCAAAATAATAAAACTGCATTTTAGTGACCACGTAGTGTTTCAAAAGCAGCTGGCTATTTTCCTTGCCCTTGTCTTGGAAAGCCGGCTAGCACCAGCAACGGGAACTGGTCGGGCGGCGGGGAGCAGGCCGGGCCGGCATGGCGAGCTGCGCTCTGCGC
>NW_010565416.1:67396-73919 GCF_000687285.1 Phaethon lepturus | reverse complement strand
GCCGGTGGAGGTAGTTCTCCGCCGGGGTATCCCGCCCTCAGGGCATAGCCATAGGCTGGGGCCGGGGCCCGGTTTCGGGACGCCGCACTTGGGCAGCAGAGCTACGGCTGCGGGAGGTGGGCGGCGGCGTGTTGGGTCCTGGAGGGTCGGTTACTGTGTCACAATCAGATCTCAAGGTGGTAGCAGCAGGGCCCGCTTTAAATACCATCTTTTGCAGCTTGCATATGGCTGGCAGCAACTTCTCAGCACGCATTTATCTCACACACACCCCCAAGCTTCCCAAAACAGTGTTTGTCTTCGCAGTAGGGCTGTTGTCCCTTTGACACGTTTGGCTGTGATAAGAGCCTCACACAATGCAAGCAGATCAGCATTAGCGCACGTGTTCGGAGTATAAACAGTAAGGACTGCACCAATTTGGTGAATTATTTTTTGAAAGGTTATTCTGGTCCAAAGGAAGCTTTCTTTTCCAGTGGAGAAATGTGAAACTTTGACAGTGTGCCTGAAACGGAAGTTATGGGCAACTGAAAGTTACGGCCTGTACAAGCTTTCATGTTCTCTGGTGAGATTTAGGTTCTTCTGCACAACTGATCACCTAAGTGAAGTTACGCAGACACCAGCAGAAGTATGCTGCTGGTTGTTTAGAGAAACAAGTAAACATAAACCTTGAACAAACATGGCAAGAAGCTCCAGGTTTCTCATCAGTGTTGTTAGTAGGACTTAAGGACTGACTGATGTACCTATTAAACCAAGACACTGATTAAGCGAAACTTGGTGTAGTTTTTAATGCCATGATGTAACAGGCAGCATTTCTAAAGAATGCAGGGAACACTAAAATAAATTTGCCTCCAAAATAAAAAAAAAAACCTAACCAACTTTTTTCATAAACCTTGAGGTGTTTTTGTGAATAGTTGAAAATAGCAAAGAAAATATCATGTTTCAGTAAAAGAAAATGCATTTGCTCCTTTAAACGTCTGAACCTTAATCTTTTATGATAATATTCCTAAAGCAGCGGTGTAAGTGGTGTCTGACATCACTAATTTGGTGTTTGTAGGGATTTCTTCAGCTGTCAGAGGGCAGACAGAGAGCTAAAATCTTGGCAATGTATTATGTTCACCTTTGGAAGGAACACTGTACTTGATATATTTGATGTTTTTCCATAGCTTGTTTATCTCCTATAGCTATCTGGGTGCTTATACTGCTGAAGTATTGTGCTGTAGAGATGTGATTTCATCACTGAAATATTATTTGTGCCACTTCATTTGTACAGGGCCAGATAATTACTTACAGAAACTGTCAAGTAATTTATACTGTAAAGGTGACCTTTTTCTCTTGTCCATGTAAAGGTTATGGATGTTGGAATTGCAATTACTTTTTAGATGATATGGAGAAGCTTTATTCTGTGGAGTATGTTCAGAGAGCAGTAGCTCTCTAGTTGAAATGATGATTTCTCTATTACCAGATTACTAATGTTTATGCTAATATGCTACTAACACTGCTCTGGAGAGCTACCTTTCCCAGCATGCAAGTGACTAGCTGACAAAGAATACATAATTTATTATACCACCTGTCTGTTGGAGATTTATCAAACTCTCTGAGAAATAATTGATATTTATGATGATTTTGTGACTTTCATAAGGTACCAAATTAGGGTTCATCCAGCATGCAAGTTTGCCTCATTAATTTCTCTAAGATTTCTCATGTAAGGAAAAGTTAAACGTTTCAAACTATTTCATTTCTTTTTTATGGCATTCTTTTCTGTATACAATGAAGACACTTTGCCATACGGTCCCCTCCGTATATATTGTCAGTTAGTCTCAGTTCTCCAGTATTGCAGCACAACTTTTGCCGTTACGCTCTGCATGTATTTACAACATCATTTACAATTTTTTTTACAATTACAATTTAATTTAGGTTAAAATAATAAATGAAAAGTTCTTAATTCTTGTATTTTTAGATGTTTACGAGGTTTAATGTCATGTATATTTAAATTGTATTTCCCTTCTCCTTTTCCTTTTCAGTCTTGCTCCATGGGTACCAGTTGTGGGTCTTGAAATTCATGCACAGATCAGTTCCAACTCAAAACTTTTCTCTGGTTCCCAAGTCCAGTTTGCAGCACCTCCTAACTCTTTGGTATCTTTCTTTGATGCTTCTTTACCAGGAACTTTACCAGTAAGTTATGCTTCAACTTAATTTATATCAGGATTAATGTCAGACAACTTTGAGTGTGTTTCTAATACTTTGTTCTTCCCAAGATTTCACTATAGAACTACTTCTAAATATTTTTCCATTTTCTGGTTGGTTGATAACATGAGATGCCTAGTACTGTTTCTTTTCAGTTTACTCGCTCCCTGGTTATCACTACAGATACTTGATGTCCTCTGCAGTGTCTCTTCAACATATTGAATGAATCGCAGTATTTCTCTGAGGCCAGAATGGGTGTATTTGATTAGTATGCCACAGAGGAAATTCCTTAAATATGAGAGGTACTTAAAATCCTATGAGAGAAGAACATCTTAGATTTCCGAGTGGCCATTTGATGTTACTTTGCCATATGTTTGTTTATGTAGCTGTCATTTGCCATTTGGAATGTCTCACTATGGAGGTACTTTGCTTCCTAAGTAGGAAGTCTCTTTTTTAGGAAAGTGTCAACCAATCCTATTTCCAGAGCAAAACAATTATTTAAAAAGAAAAAGTAATCTGTGTGAGACATTGTGGGCTAATAAGTCAGAATAGCTAGCTAGCACTTAGCAATGAGGTTTATAAGTCACAATGTATTAAATTTTTGAAGTCACAGCTTAATTATAACTTTGTGATAGCTATGACAGTACTGCTGTAGAATTCTCTTGGGAATCTAAAAAGTTTAATATAAAAATAATACTTAAGAAGCTATAACATAAGCTCTTACTACACAGTGAAAATAAATATTGAATAGACTTAGCATTGCCTCATGCAACAAGTGTGCAGATACTATAATGGGGTCAAATTATTTAATGCAAAAGTGTTTCACTGAGTATATTTATGTGGAGTGGAGTGGTTTCAATTCCAGTTGCAGATTTTTTTTTAATCTATTGGAAGCTTTTCATCACCGTAATACAGCCTTAAATAATACTCTGAAATTGAGAATTAACTTATGGCTGGATTTCTCGGGTCTCAATATGCCTTGTGATTCTTAAAAAAAGAAATGAGCTGATATATTCATTCTGTATTTGCAAAAGTATTGTTTAGATGCTGATGAAATTTTTACTTCACTCTGGTCTCAGTGGCAATTCAGGGCTGAATTTCGGGTCTAAATATATGGAAATCTTGAAAACTTTTCAGGGAGAATGGGAATCTTACACAATTGTTTGGTTTTAGAAAAATCTAGTTACACTTAAACACAACAACTTAATTCATTTCATTTGGAGGCAGGGCTAACTTAGGGAGTTAATAGTCACAAAGTTTAAAAGGGTTCAAGATTTTGGTTTTAGACCTACTTAACAATCTGTTAAATGCACAGAAATCCTTGTAAATTGTCTTATGCTTATCTTCAGTCAAGTAGAAAAACTGTTCTTGAATGAACAAAACCGATTATTTATGAAGAGTTTCTTTTTTATGTATGTTACTATTTATCTGGGAGGTTTTTCTTGCTTTTTCGTCTGTTAAAGTGCTTTACAAATAAGGCTTGGTACGACCAATGTGAGAAAACTCCAATAAATGTGGGCTTTGGCAGAGAATATAACTGCATGTGAGAAGCAAAAAGCAGGATGGTTAGGTTAGTTTAAAAGTAGCGATGCTATGTTAACTTCTACCAGCTGCTTTTATCTATACCAAAGAGAAGAAAGATTTTTCTCACTGTAGTACTGGTGAAAATAGAGTTGAAAGTAAATGTTATGAAATACATGTTCTTACATGTTAGAATGTGATACAAAATCCAGCTAGTAGTCATAGCTTTATTTTGGCCTTTTACTTGCTGCACAGGAGTCAGAGACCTATGTTTTTTCTGGAATCAAACACTTGGGCTTATTTTCTTGAAATAACTATTTGTGTTTGTATATGCCACTAGCATCTGATGTAGAATTGGATTTTGGTAGATTTTGAAAGATGGAAGGTAGTTTTTGAAAATTTGCAAGTATTTGTAAAAAAACCAAAACAAACCACAACCCAACATTTTAACAAATGTTAAGATTATTGCCTAGTAAGTCTCTTTAGAAGGTAAATATTTGGCTTTTCCTTTTGACCCTGTTTTGTTGAGAAACAAAAAAAAAAAATTGAAGCAAAATTTTGGTACAGTAGTAGTTCTATCTGCAGCAGAGAATAACTGCTGTTATAAACTGAGAGCTCTAGGGGCAGTTTTCAATCTCACAGGGATTTGAATTTATTGTGGGACCATGAATGGTTGTGATAGACAACCACGCTAGTATTTGCTGCTTCACAACACACCAGAAAGAATGGTGCTAAAGGGAGCTTTTCTGGTTGCTATACGTTTCTGGGTCACTAATGAGTGTGGGCATGAGCCTTTGCTGTGCTCTGCATAGGAGAGGGGAAATGAGGAGAATGTGTTTAGCTCTCGTCCATCTTTCCTCTTTATATTTTCTTCCCGTTCTATAATACAGATTATTTTATGCTTCTGCCACAAGTAGGTCTTAGGAGGACCATCAGAGTGTTAGTGTCATGGCCATTTCACTGTGTTGCTCTTATAATGTGCCTTTGAGAGACAGCTACAGGCAAGCACAGCTATGCAGGTGCACTCCTGTTTGGCATGAGACAGAAAAAATGATGGGGCAAAGCTTTGATTGAAAGAGTAGATTTAGAAGTAGTGAGACTGGATGGCATATCGCATGCTATTCTGCACACTTTTTGTGCCCTGTGGTGATGGAGCCCCTCATCACTAGGCCAGATATCATCTTACTCAAATTACTGTAAGGCTCTCCTTTCTTTGGGACTACATATGACTATATACATTACATGTCATGTAATGAAATGTGCAAAGACCTGGGTTTTTTACCTGGTGAATGGACTTGGTGATGACCTTAGCTTGGTGTGTTTAGAGGACCTGTTATACAGAAAGTTCTACACTACGCATGGTGGCATATAGTGCGTCATACCTGCAGATTGATCTAAAATTCTTCTGAGGATCCATAAAGGGCGTTGCACTCCCAGCCTGATTTATCCTCTTTGAAAATTCTGAGAATCCTTATAAAGGTTTATAAAGACAAGACTGGCCTACAGAAAGAGAATCCGTGATTATCTATTCTTATGATAGAGGTGACTGACTAAAGGTTAATCACAGCTCAGCCACAGGAATAAGATGGTAGATCTAGTAGCTAAAGGCTGAAACCTTTTTGTCTGTGCTTACAGTCTTTGTTGCTAATCACACGAAGAGATGCACATTTTACCTTTGTCTCCTTCATGACTAAAGTGAAAGCCTGATTCTATTTCTTTGTAGGCAAGTGTTCTAAGAAAGAATCCAGGATTTCTATAACCAAGGTTTAAATTAATAAGACTTGAATGAATGTTATCCCTACAGTCTTAAGTATTTTGGAATTTTTGACACCTTCTCAGGCATTTGAATTTCATTCTCTTCACAGTGTGAAGAGCATCTGTTCTATCTTTTTTTAAGGTAGAGTTTTCAGAAACATTCGATAATGATCAAGCTCTCTTTCTAATGAAGAAAAGGTAAATACCGTCTGACCTCAAGAAACAGAGTAATATCTGTGTTGAACACTGCTGTAGAATATCATGGGAGATGTATGACTTTATCTGAATATACAATTTTTTCCTGTTCCATTGAACATCCTTGAGGACTTGACAACTCACTCATTGCTTCTATCCTGTACTGAGATTTTCATATCCTCTTGTTTTGAACTCCTTTTGTTTTCCCTTTGTAAGTAGTGTTAGAAGGAAGCATTTGGGTCCTACTGTATCTTCTCTGATCTGTATAATGACAGTTGGGCAACCACATATGCCTTTTCATGGAAGAAAGCAGGGCTAGAACAGCTATTAGTACTTGTTCCTTCTGGTATTGCGCCACTGGCAACTTAAACCCCAAACTCTGACTTCTCCAAAGCTGAGGAATGTCACTGCAACACTGTGCAGTACTAGAGAGAATGTGCATCATGCTGTTGCCTTCCCCACCCTGCAGTGCTGCACTGTTGGGATGGCTGCTCAGGGAAGTGACAGGGTTAATACCCAGTTTGAGGGTGTAGAACGTGCTTTAGTTCCCCTTCCTCTATTGACACTGCATCCATCCTTGTCAGTGGCAGATACCCAGTGTTTTTCCAGATGTCTTGGGTGATAGATTATCAGACTTTATGATGATTTTTTTATGTTACTAATAGACAGAATTTACCTGATGCATTTGCTTTCTGAGGCACTGAGAGGTTTGTGTGAGATTTTGGTGGATCTGTCTGTCAGCTATACATACTGGAACAGAAACAGCGTTTGAGACCAGAATTTATACTTTACAGTCTGAAACTAGACTTTTTGATGTCTGTGCCTGTTAAATCTGGTGATTGCAACAGCTGCTTTACCAACTTGTAATTTC
>NW_010565416.1:53489-67365 GCF_000687285.1 Phaethon lepturus | reverse complement strand
TTTGACTCTCCTGCTGGCATGCATATGAATTTACTCCCTTCTTGTACTACTTCACTTTGAAAAAAACCTGCTTCTTAGCATCACTTTTGATAACTACATTTTTAATTGCACACACCTTTCTTGGGGAATGGGACAATCTTCTGATCTTTGTATGCATGTTGGTTTAGCTTCCATTATATAAATTTTCTTCTTTTTGAAACCATGTGATGCCTAGGTGGTTGTATGCATGGGCTATCCTCTAAAAATAAATTAGTGGCAGTACCTGAAGGAAAAAGTGAGTTCATGCTTGTTTTAAACCATTTACTTATGTCTAGGTTCACTTTAACTGCTTGTTACTTCTTTCAGTAAAAATCTAATAATTGTACTTAGGGGAAAAAAGGAGATATTTTCTTAGAAATTGACGGTACCTTTCTGTTTCAGTCCTTTCTTTCCTGGTAATATTTGGGTTTACGACGTGCATTGTATCATCAGTGGTTAGCAGTCTTCTGTTGCTCAGATAGCCCCAGCTTGCTGGACTTGCAGTCCCAGTAAGCTGCTAAAAAGAAAATCCCACATAATTTAGAAAAAAATGAGGGGAGTGAAATAGGCTTTCAAACCATTGCTCCCTAAGAATGCTTTTGCAGTTTAT
Organism: Phaethon lepturus; assembly: GCF_000687285.1. Taxonomy (NCBI): domain Eukaryota; kingdom Metazoa; phylum Chordata; class Aves; order Phaethontiformes; family Phaethontidae; genus Phaethon; species Phaethon lepturus. The sequence goes on along the minus strand of NW_010565416.1, from coordinate 66,737 downwards.
AGACCCTTAAATTTCTGAGTGCATGATGAATTAAAGCCTGCCTACAAAATTTCAAGCTGTTAATCAGTTCAATGCTGTTGTACTGGTCAGGAGAGGTCTTTGAAAGATGAGGGAGGCCTGCTTCAGGCAACTTTCAGGGCTGGGTTATGATGGGGGTTGTTCCTTGTTCTATTTCTTTCTCTGTTGTAGGATCATTCACAGCCCTGAAGTTATCTGTGGAACTAATCTCCTTCACTGGGGTCTGAGAAGTGTTATACTTCTGTGGTTACTGTAGCTGCTTAGCTGAACTTTATTTCATACTTAACTGTAAATGCCTTTTTTCTCTGGTGATGTGTCTGCTTTTGTGCTTTGAACTATTTGGTGGCATTTGTTGCTCTTGTCTCAAGCTTTGAAGGAGTCCCCTGTAAGGTTCTCTCTTGCTTTTTGCTATGTCTTGTTTATTTGTGAGAACTTCTGACACTCATTCTGGGTGTTTTAATCTTTTTGTCAAGGCTAACAATTCCTGTAGGGCTTTGTCTCCTTAGCACCTCAGTAACTGTGCTACCTATTGAGCTCTCTCTCTTTTTGTTGTTCTTGTTGGCTTCCCTGTTCATCCTTAACAAGTCCCTCTGGCTGATGTAAACTTGCCAGTTAGAACAGCACTGAGTTGATAAAACATCTTGCTATCACCTATTTCAGTAGATCCTTCAATGCATCAATGATGTTATCTATGTATTCTCTTATGTCCTTTTGTGGTTTGTTGTTTTTTTTTTTATTGCTTTAGCTTTGGCTTTATACAGATGTTTTTCTACTTAGTGGGGAGCAGGAGTTTGAAGTATCGTGTTTCCTTTCCTTCACACAGTTCTGTTACTGCAGTTATTGTGCCATTTTTGATACTTTTGGACAGCACAACCATTACATGACAGCTAGACAGATCAGTGTCCCCTCTTTCTGGATTCAGTCTGCAATTGCTGCTAAAAGGCACATTAGCTTTTTGCCATAGTTTTTCTCAGTGGGCTGGGAGTTTCTTTAAGTTTGAACCGTGAGTAGATTTTTGGGGACAAATTTGTGTAACTTCTGTTAGCAGTCATTATATATGCTCTGTCATCCTTAAGTGTTGGATTTAATTTCCTCTCTGTACGTAGACAAACAGTGTGGTTTCTCCTCCCTTTCAGGAAATCCAAGATAGTATATTGTATATATGTGTATGAAAGCAGTGGTCTGTTACGCAAAAGTTTCTGTAACAATCACGGTTCTACAAATTTCTTAGCATTTTAACTTTGCAAACTGGCATCTTGCTTCTTTGTTCTTCTTAAAGATTTTTTTCTCTGAAAAGATTTTTCATTGAATGATATTTAGGAAATATTGTCCAACAGCAATGACAGATAATTGTAGACTGGGTCGTTGTTCTCTTCATGGTTAGCTATCTTGTGTGTAGTGTTGCATAAATGTCAGGTTTATGTATTTTGTTTGAAACCTATCGGTGCAATTAGTCTGCAATTGGTTCCTGGACTAAAATGAATTCCTTTGTGTTCTCTCTGATGATCAGCCACCTTGTCACCTTAACTGTATTATGACCATGTGTTTGATTTTTGAAAGGATTATGTAAGCTGCTGCAACTGGTGTTTATTAGTTATATGTCCACATTTTGCCACTGCAACCATTGTTTTCTATACAGAAATGCTAATTTTGCAGTTTTACTGCCAAATTCAGCCAAATTTGCCTCCAAAAAATCAGTTTTGTAGAGGTTTTTGTGAATATAATGCAAGCACATGAAGAGAAAATTCGCCATTGAGTCTCTTCTCGCCACTGATCGCAGCTTTAATTGGGCTGCTGCTATTCAAATATTTGTGACGCTTTATACTCAATTTGGGATGTTTGATGAAATGGGGAGAAGATGGGGGAATCACGGAGGAGTGCTGAGGTCACTGCTTACGTAAAACAAACTAGGGCAGTTATTTATAGCAAGTAAGTCTTCGTTGCTTCTCCTGTTCCAGTACAACTTTGTTAAAAAAAAAGAATTTTAGTTTGCTTTCTTAATAGCTTTTTGCAAGACTTGTTGCATTATGTCACCTATTGTTTTCCTGAATTAGTATATTCTCGTCTCTGCGTGATAGACGACTTCTGGTTTACTCTCAATTTCTATATTGTGCTCTCTTAAGAGATCTAGGTCAGCCTGGAGGTAAAGATGGCTACCTCTTTGGGGACCAAATAAGCATGTTTAAGGAGACAACAAATGGAGGAAAAAGGGATGAGGGAGTCAGAGCAAAGGGCTGGGACTTTTTAGTGTGTGTTTAGTGTGGGCTCAGACACACAAAGATTGCAAGAAGAAGCAGAAGGCAGATATCCAAGTCTTGGACATGACAGAAAATTACAGTCAATGTATATCAAAGGTCAGAATTTGTTACAACTTAGAAAACCACGGAGCTGGCCCTCATTGTAGGCCCAAGCCTACAATCAAAAGACCATCTGCAAGGATAAAACAGGGCAGGGGTTCGTCTATAAACTCTGTTCTGGTCTGTGTGCTCTGAATTTTCTCTATTTAACAAGGTAAACAATCTAGGTTATATTGAAGAAGGCAGATGTTATTAATCTTTAAAAGCTGTTTTTAGCCTTTTTTGTGGACCTCAATGTAGGAAAAAAGGTCTGAGAAGGTCCACCTCAAAGCTCTGGTTTACTTTGGATTTCATCATATTCTGTAATTTAGGCTTTAACCATTGCTCAGTCCCCTACCTCCAGGAAAAAGTGAAGTGTTTTCACTGGATCTTCCTGTATTTAACTTGTCCTGAATCAGATAGCATTAGCAATGTCTTAAATTTCAACTGGCATAAGAGAGGGAGCATCCTTACGACAGGTCAAAAAAAAGCCGCGTGGCAGATGCAGAAGACTGCTGTCAATGGGGAGGGCATGGTTGTTAGAGAGATACTGGACTTCTTGATGGGGATACCATAGAAACAGAGTGTTTGATGATGGATATCACAGACCATAGTATTGCTGTTGCGTCATTCTGTCTTCCCTGTGGGTTGTCCTGCTTGAAACCGTTTCTGCATGGTAGAAGTTAATTTGGTTTTAGCCACTGATGATGGGACCTGAGGCATGAAGATCACTGGTCTGGGGCAATGCCACTGGCTTGGCTGCTTCCCTACCACCCCAGAAAATAGCCGTATTCCATTGAGACCACTGAGCACTTTGCCTACGCAGTGGTCTGAATACATTTTTCTTTCTATATTTCTTTTAGCAACCCCTGTCTCAAAGGGCTGAGAAACCCAGAAGTCGGTCAGTAGTTAAATAGCTTTGTATCTGGTCATACCTTTCCATTTTTCTTACTCCCAGGGGTCAGCATTTCTCCCTACTGCTGCTGACTGACACTGGAAGGTGCTTCCTCCAATTCTAAGCCCTGTGATAGAAGCTCTCAGACTAGCTTTTCAGCTTCGAGAGAGTGTGCCCTCTTACTCTTTGAGTACACATAAAGTAATGTATTTTGGAGCTGGGTACTTCTTAAAATGTCAGAGTTGCCTAGTTTTAAGATATGACTTGAACGACTGTGTGCTCCATCACTGCAAGCCAACTTTGCCATCAGACAAGGTTAGGAATAATAATATGTTTTGTATAGCAGCGTGTATCTTCAGTACCAGACTGCAGAAAGATAAAGTTACAAAATATTTTAAGGTATATTTAATGCCACCCCACCCCCCCATCTTCCTTTGCTGCTTCAGCTTCTCAGCTGCCATTTTGTTCTCTTTTCTTAGCTGGAATATCTTTCTATTAATCTAAGATCTTAATTTAAAATGTCTGGGCCTTCCTCCCCTACTTTCTTGCCCCTTTCCTTAGGGATAAGAACATACTGCTCATACTAGGGCAGGAAGTATGCTGTGAAGTAGATGCTGGACTGAAATGCAGTAGATCTGAAACTGAAGCTGGCCGCCTTTTTAAATTTGTCCTGCAGTTAGAGACCTCAGGTTTTGGAACATGTGGGCTTTTTGCAGACCAGACAAATGACAAGACTTACGTTGGCTTGTTTTTTAAATTTTTACTCTATACTTAGAGGGATGGTGTCTGACTGTAGACCTAGTGAAATAAATGGGTCATCTGGGAAATTATTAGCTCTTCATTTATTGTAATGTACGTTATGTACAAGCATAGCTAGCTATAAGACGGTTATGCCCTTCTGTGTGTGTGTGTGTGTGAGGATGCCAAGGAAGAACACTGCGTTGAAGTTCTCATCTGCAGTGTCAGACTGAACAGTTGCAATTACATTTGGACTAAGTAGATATGAATAGTTTATTTCGAAGTTTAACTTATGATTCCGCTTCAAAGAAACATATATTGGAGCAACTTGGTACTTTTAACACAGCAAGAATAGTGAAACAATTTATCCATTAGTTGGAAGCAAATAAAAATCAAGAGTGATATGAAATGGGAGTACTGGTGTCATGGTTTAACACCACCTGACAACTAAGCACCACATAGCTGCTCGCTTACTCCCCCACGGTGGGGGGAAAAAAGAGCGAAGAAGTGAGAAAACTTGTGCATTGAGATAAAGACACTTTATAGGTAAAGGAAAAGCTGCACACGCTAGGAAAGCAAAATAAGGAATTCATTCTCCATTTCCCATCGGCAGACAAGTGTTCAGCCATCCCCAGGGAAGCAGGGCTCCGTCACGTGTAACAGTTATTTGGAAGACAAACGTCATTGCTCCGAATGTTCCCCCCCCTTTCTTCCCCCAGCTTTATATACTGGGCATGACATCATATGGTGTGGAATATCCCTGGGGTCAGTTGGGGTCAGCTGTCTGGGCTGTGTCCCCTCCCAACTCCTTGTGCACCCCCAGCCTACTCGCTGGTGGGGTGGGGTGAGCAGCACAAAAGGCCTTCACTTGGTGCAAGCACTGCTCAGCAAGAACGAAAACATCCCTTGTATTATCAACACTGTTTCCAGCACAAATCCAAACCATAGCCCCGTACTAGCTGCTGTGAAGAAAATTAACCCTGACCCAGCCAAAACCAGGACAGCTGGGAAATATGATTAGATATGTCTGTTGAGGTTTCTAAAGATTACTTCCTGGTCTACAGAGAGCTGGCTAAGTGCGTTGCACTACTTCCTTCCTCCAGCTGTTATTTTGAATGAAAAGGAGCTAAAATTAAATGTTTCTTAGCTAAACCATCCTGTAGTAAATCTGATTAATGCTGATTTCTTCATAATTATAAGTAGGAGTGAAGATCTTAAGATAGCCAATTAATATGAGATCTACTTTATTAAAATGTGTGACCTAGAATCAAAAACTTTTAAAATTTTCAATTCATTATTTTGATTTTACTGTGTTTAGTACAAGGAATACTTTGTTCTGTAACTTAGGCTTCCTGGGTGCTACTGTTATGGCAAAGATATATATATTTTTTTTTAAGGTAGCAAAAATAAACTTCTTCCAGGAGAGAGATCTAGATGTTTTTTCTTTTCCCTCTCCCCACTTATCGTATATAATACTTGTTAGCAAAACAAGAAGCTGCTCTCTTTAAAATGTAAAAATGATCATTTACTAAATATAGAAATATATATCTTCACCTAAAAGGGGGCCAGCTTTCTTTAATGTATTAATATAAGGAGTAAACCTGCTGTTAAAGAAAAAGCTGTTTAAAAATTGCTTGTGGTGGGAATTCATTCTATTGAAGGTATTGTGTATAGTTCTGTATAGCTATTGAATAGTCTTGTATTTAAAACCAAGGTCTTGACTAAACTGACCTTGCAAATAAAGATGATAAATTGTTAAAAGGAGTCTTTCCACTTGTGAACTAGATGTAAAGGATAGACGAGTATCAGAAAAAGAAAAATCTTGGTTGGGTTGTTCTTTCATTCTTTTAGTGCTCAGTTACCATGGTGCTCTAGCAGGATAGCATAGCTACAAGGGACAAGGTGCTGGTGTTGTGATGCCATTGTTAAGGTTTTTCATGAGTTTCCAATGCAAATAATTTACATTTCCTTTTGTGATAGCTCTCTGGGAATTTCTTTAAATACATACCTAGGAGAGATGCTTCCGTTTTAGAAGACCAGAAATATTTAAGAAGGCTTTATAGTCTCTTGTGTTTTGTCCATAGCTATTGCAGGAACTATATAGCTTTCTTTCAAGGCCAGCACTTTGCTAACATACCAGACTGGCAGCTTGTCAGTTCAAGCCAGTAATTTAAATCTTTGGTGCTAGTCAAAGCTGTCAACTTAATAACAGCTTACTGCATAAACAAGCTTGGGGGATTTACTCTAGGTCATTAGTATGTGAAGTTTCACATACTGAATTGAGGATTATCACTGCAGATTATTTTAAAAGCTAGGCTTGTTTGAAGGAAAAGTAGTAGTTTGCTTAAACAGCTCTGCTTTACGCGCACAGCCTTGATCACTGGGATGGATCAGCAATGGAGCAGTATTAAACAGGTAAGTTTTGATTTTTGAGGAAGTAGAGGGTCATCTGGTTGTGGTTTTTTTTAGAGTCTAACAGGACAGAAGCAGCAGATTGGCATGGTAGACATCTCAGTATTCCACATCCAGAAAGATCTGCTCTGCAATGTCTTCTATCACCACAGGGTTGATCAAGAGGTAGAACAGGGAGTGGTGCTAGTGAATGAGTAATGCTGCATATACAATGATTTGGCTAGTATGACCCAGTACGCTGGGGACACATACACATTACAGTCATCTAAATGCTTAGTAATATTACATAGAAAATAATCAACACTTCACATTTTTATGCCAATTTTTCCCCAGAGCCAGCAAAATAGTTCCTTAGCAGTTGTGCAAAAGCTTCTCACTGGTGTAAGTAATACGTATGTTGGAACTATTTCCTTCACCTCAAAACAGTGTTATCCCTTAGGGTGATGAGTGAGCTACACTCTACCTTGTTTGAAGTGAAAATTGAAGAGCAAAGGCAGTAGTTGTAGTGTAATCATCAGCTAAATTCCACCTGTGTTTGAAGAGCGTGCTATGAGGCTCTAACTGACTGTGACTCAGGAGTTGGATTTTGTCTCATTCTCTGATTACAATCAGTCACAACCCCTGCACCATCAGGAAATGTAGTGAGACACCAATTTCACTGCTTTGGTGCAGTGGTGTTTTGAGTCTATCCAGTCCTTATGGAGCCGTAATGGTTTCTGATGACCAGTTGTTAAAGGGCTGACTGGCATGGTCCTCCCTCATTTATAAAGCTGAACAGGATCATGCCATAAGGAAGGAGGAAATTTTGCCTGTATAGAAATACTATGATACCTAAAACATTGAACAATTTAACTAGTGCTGCTAAAAGCTTCCTTAAACAGTAAAAAAAAAAAATCCGTACTGTCTGGAAGCATTTAATGGTTGAAAACAGGAGCATCTACTATCTAATGAACTGCAGCGATAATACTAAAATAAATTAATATTTTGTAGTTACCAATTTTACTTTAGATTACAGTCAGGGCTAATTGCATTCATTTTGCTGCAGATCAGTATTTCAAAGGGAAATTCTTCTTTTTCTCCTCATTTAAAATTTGCTTTATGTATCTTTTAAATTTTTTAATAAATAAAATATGCCCGAACAGATGATGTGTTCTAGTTAGCCATATATATAGCTACTCTAAAGATCTGAAAGTTCTCTCATCAAATGTCTTAAATATTTAATTTCTTGTCTGTATAAGCAATTTTTAAGTTTCTGTTACATGAAGAGTGTCTCATATTTTCTCTTATTATTTTTATTTTTGAAATATTAGATGAGTAAAGCAGAGATTCCTTTTCCAGCTGAAGACATGGGATGCTGGGAAATGTACAGCTGTTTACTCTGTTTTCAGAAATCAGGCTGGAGAATATAAAAAGTAAATGCTGTCAGAAACATTGAAGAAAATGTTATTTAAACCTTTTATGTTCTGGTCAATGCAGATGAAGTCATGTAGATTCTTTTACATAATGTGCCCCTTTAATGGTCCTGCTGGAAATTGACTTCTTGGCAGCTGTACAATGCAGACTAAGATGGACAAAGTTCTGTTCCTATTTCAAAATACTGTAAGAGTGAGCATGTCAGAATTGTACCAAGACAAATTCAGTCTTTTTTTCTTTTCACTTTTATCCCTTTGATGTTTGTTAAACGAACTGTTAAATTAATGAGAGCACATTTGGAAAAAAACATAACTTTGAAACTTTTTGGAGTGGAATTTTCTTTCTCCTCTGGACTCTGACCCTGCTGAAGGGATTGAAGGGTGTAGCACTAAGAGTGATGGGTCCATGGTGAGAAACCACATTTAATTCCTTTATTTCTTCCTGAAGGCCTTGCTGGGTCTTCAGACCACATGGCATTCTGCAAGAACCTTAGTCCTATGGGTTACTTGGGTACTGGAAGTGCGTGTATACTTGTAGCCATGGGATCAATAGATGTCTCTTTGGTTCTGTTTTAGCAAAGCATGTAAGTGTGCTTAATGTCATCCTGGTTAAGCAAAGCATTGAAATCTATGTGTACATATTCGTGAATTTGCTGTGGTTCTGTGGTTAGAGGTGTTCTGAAGTGTTTACTGAAATGGCACTGCAGTCCCTAATGCAAATCCCCTGTGTTTCCAGTTCCCGGTATCAAGCTGACAGCTGGTTACGAGTCAGTTATCATTTGCTGTGATTTGCCTTTTGAATGTTCAAGGGTGCAAGAGTACTGGGAGGTTTGCAAAGTAGCAAGCCAAAACAGTGCACACCTCCTTATGTGGCATGACAAAATGACTGAATGGGTTCTTTTTTCATCTTAAAGCTTTGCAGATTTGTAGCTACCATGACTTTAATGATGAATAAGAACTACCCACACAAGAAAAGCGATATAATGGTGGCTGAAAGAAAGAAAGATTGAATATATGCTCCATATAAGGCAATGTGTGGGAGAGATGCTTGTTACATACCGAGTATCTGAGCAAAACCATGTGTCATGTTTCCTTAGGTTCTCAACAGGAGATGTGTAGAAGCAGCAGTGATGACGGCCCTGGCACTCAACTGCAGCATAAACAAGAAGTCCTTGTTTGACAGAAAACACTATTTCTATGCAGATCTGCCTGTAAGTATGCAGTATAGCTGGTCCCTTTTTGTCTATAGGAAAGGACAAGTCTGGAGTAGGGATGGCAATAAGGGATGAGTGAAGAGATGCTTTTTCTGTTTTCAGTCTGTGTTCTGCTCACCCCCACAGGACGCTGCGCTGTGCCCTGATGAAGAGACAGCTGTACCCTGGTGCTCACTGATTGAATATGATTGCTCTGATTGCTGACTCCTTGCTTAGCTGCATGATTCCAGTAGCTTAATGTAATTGAGTTGGGAGCTGGAGCTGCGTTGCCCCTTAAGTTCTCCATTCCTGGCGTTTAGTACTAATTGTCTGTTAGGGTAAAAGCAGTCTGGTAATAGTCCTTCATTTAAAGTGAATGTATAACAAACACAGGTTCCACTGGTATAAACATAATAGTGTCTTTTTTGTGTGTGCTTAGGGACCTAAAAATATTTAAAACTTTCTTAGTTTTAAAAATCAGTTTAAAAAAAAAAGAGAAATTCAGTCTTTGCGGTATGGTTTGTTGGTAGCTTTCATATTTGGTAGAAGGTGTCACTGGAAGTCAGATGCATTTTATTGCACTTGATATGGGTGTAGAAATATTGAAATCATATAGGAACCTGACTTCTGTAATTGCAGCAGGATACAGCAGTATTTGAGCCTTTTTTCCTATTTTAATGAAATTAAACCTTTCTAATTTTAAACTTCTGTTTTTCCTGTCAGCTTATTTGTTCTGAACGTTCAGTTTAACATTAATCTGTCAAATGGAGTACGCTAGTTTTACTTCCTTTGATTTTGGGGTGAAGATCTGATGACTGCATTAAAAGAAAAGAGTCTATTTCTATTTTATCTGAGAAAGATCAGGCATGTTATCTTAGGTGGGGTATCCTGGACATCCAGAGAAACAGAATGGGAGATTTCTCAGGTCCCAAATTAATGTGTAGAGGTGCTGTATTATTAACCAAACTACTTTATCTCCCTCTCTTTTGTTCAGGCATTGGAAATATTGTGAAGTTACACAAAACATACTCAAATACAATTGCTTCCCACGTTAGAAAGAGAATTATGTTATAGATGTCCACTGGAGACCTGGATCTCAGAAGAGATTTCTGTTCTGTTTTCTTCTATGTTGGGAACTTGTGGCTTTTCAGTGAAGTTGATGTAGTTACTGATTTGGTTTCTGGGGATAACTTTGCTAATATTTGTGAGCTATTAAGAGACTCTTTTGCTGGGGGCTCTGTGTTGAGCTACTGGGAATGTGAAGCACAAACTTAGCAGTTTGAATTGCTAATACTTTTTTTTTTTTTACTTGGAAAACTATCTTAAAGCCTATTTCCAGACCTGATGGAGAAAAAAGTGAAATAGCAGGAAATAAACATTACTTTCAAAATTCCTTTATACGTCATAAATGCCAAAAACATCACAGACTTGTTTGCAAGCCACCTTTGGTGCTTCTGCTGTTAAATGGAAAACAATCTTTCATGTCCTTGTGACATCTGCTGCTATCAGTCTACTGCAGAGAAGCTATATGCAAGAATGTTATCATAGGAAAGAAGCCGCATCCATGTGTTTAGAGGAGAAGAGTGAGGTGCAAGAAGGTGCGTACAGCACCAAGTGGGCTGCCGTTGTCTGCAGACATGAGTTACAGGATCCTCTGTTCAGATAAGCATGGAAATTTGGTCAAAGAGATGCTGACACACTTTATTAGCTTGAAACATGTAATTCTGGATTTCTACTGGCTGAATTCTGCAGTTTAAGCACTGACAGTAAACTGCCCGACCTGCATTTCATAGTGAAACACTCTAGTCAGGAACCTTGTAATAAGATGCAGAGTTTAGGCTAATGAGCTGTACAGAACAGATAAAATAAATCCAGCTCTTAGGGTCATTTGACAATGGGATTATTGTTACTCCTGAAAATGGGGCTTTGGATGGGAAATGGGATTCTTGTTATTTATTGTCACTCACTATTTCAGGCTTTAAAAAAAATAATTTTAATGAGAAATTTTAGGAGGTGGGAAGAGCTGTGTGATTCGCATAGGCTGCATAGAGTCAGTTATTCTATTTTTCTTACAGTGATTATGGCTAGAAGGTCATGCACTTCATTGCGTACATAAATCAAGCTGTTTGCAGGGCCAGACCATTGTTCTTCATTCCAATGCATTGCCACCATCTCTACATTTTAGATGAAGCTCATCCTCCCTGGAAAATATGCAAATGGTCCCCCCAATTCAGTAAAATCTGGCAGGCTTCTTTTTTTAATTCTCACCACTGGGGGCATGAGCAGGCTAGGAAGGAGGAAGAGATGGGGACCCTGCCTCAACAGAGTAATTGATTCACTTCTGTATTTTTACATCATCGCAGTTATTCCAATACCTTGTCACTGGCGGCCCTTCTTTGGCTGTCAGTTTCCCCTTTGAGTGGAGTCCCAGGCATAAGGTGGCATTTATCAGCTGTGTGCCTTATGTGGGGTTGCAGTGTCGATATTTTAAATTGCTACATTAATGAAATTGAGCTTTCTCATTTTCTTGATTTCCACCCATCCTTCTCCCTCTCCTCCCCTCTAATGCGTAAAGTTCTGAACAGGCAAAGAGGGATATTCAGCCTCATGGGAGGATGAGTGATAGTCCCAGCTCGTGGATGGAGGTATGGTAACTGGCTTCAGACAAGATTCAACATGATCACGGAACCACAGGCATGGAATAACTTCTTCTAGTTCATTTCCTGCCGCAAGGCAGTATCAGTGAAATTGATGTCATCCTTGGCAAGTGGTTGTGCAGTTGATTATTGATTATTTCTGCATTGTTATTATATCTTATACTTGCCTGTATGGAGGAGTGGTCTTATTTTTTTCCAGACCTCTGGCTTCTCACAGCTATGTTGAATTTTAGACCCATCTTCTAGCTTGCTTCCTTTCCAGCTAAGCAAAATAACTTCTGAATTTACATATGCATGTGTTCTATCCTCTTATATAGATCACTATGGAAGATCTTGCATTTTCAGCTTTGTTCTTTGTCTACAATATCTGCGTTTGGCCATGCTGCTGCTTTCTGAAAAGTGAATGTTTTATTTGAGTATAAAGCTAATTTTGTTGACAGGCTGGCTATCAAATTACTCAGCAAAGAGTTCCTATTGCGGTGAATGGAAGTCTGTCATACAGTCTCTGCATAGACAACAAAATGAGCCAGATGGTGACCAAAACTGTGAGGATTAAACAAATTCAGCTGGAGCAAGACAGTGGAAAGAGTCTCCATGATGACACAAGGAGCCAGACTCTCGTTGACTTGAATAGGGCTGGTAGGCTTGGATTATTTTCCTGATTTTCTCCTTTCTGTGTAAGATGAGTCTTTAAAGGTAAATGGGTGACAGGGAACAGGTGAAAAATAAAACGAGCCTGATGTCTCTCTCCTTGAAAATAAAAATTACTCAAAATGACCATTACACTTGAAGCAGGGGAATATTTTTATTTTTTAATTGCCAGTGGACCTTTCCATTGCTGTTGGTTGATGGCAATTGGCAATAGCAAGTTAGAAATCTGTTGGCTCTAGTTTGCTCAGAACTGTATGTGTCAGTCACAGACAGCCACTCAGCTATCACCACTGTAATACGTTGTTAAAAAAAAAAAAAAAAATCACAACTTAGTGAATCAAGTTTGTGTATAGAAGGAGCAGCTGTTGGAATTTGTCAGTGCATGAGTCAGACATGTCTTTTAATTATTAGCTTTGAAAAAATGTAGATTTACTCTTTGAACTTTGAAATTGTACGAGGAATGAACCAAATTAGCACACAACATGGCAGCAACCTGGATGGCCTAGCCTAACTGGGACACAGTGCTCCAGTGTCCACTGAAGTTAAGGGCTGTGGCTGCTCATATTCTTTGAAAGCTGGATCCTGAAGCTAAAAACTAGACTACATCTGTTTACAGTTCTGGCTGTTCCAAAATTAGTTTAAGATAAATAAATTTGAATCTGGAATCGGATTGGCTTTAAATGGAGGTTCTCCTAGAGAAAGGCAGAAGAGGAATATGTCTTTTTGATCTGCATGTCATCAAAGGGTGGAGGATTGTCTGTGGTTTGTCTATTCCTTTAAAAAAATAGGAAGAAAAGTTTTTATGGCAATCTGCAGCCAGGCCCATAGTGACAGTTACTAAATAATACATGGGGTTTTATTTTAAAAAAAAAAAAAGTCCAAGTGCTTTTATGTGTTTAGCCAGTTGCACTCTAATATGCCAAGATCAAAAGCTAT
>NW_010565416.1:47120-53458 GCF_000687285.1 Phaethon lepturus | reverse complement strand
CTTTCCCTGATAGGAGTCGGCCTCATGGAGGTTGTCATGGAGCCTGATATGTGCTGTGGGGAAGAAGCAGCTGCAGCAGTCAGAGAGCTTCAGCTCATTCTTCAAACACTTGGGAGCAGCCAGGCAGTCATGGCAGGTACAGAAGGGGGAAGGGCACATTCCCTTGTCACCAGTAATTCTCTGCATTTCCAGGAGTTTTGCAGCTTCTGGTTATTTTGCTCTGTGGTTGCTTACAACACATAGCCTTTTCTAGCTGTTGTTTTTACAATCCTCAGAGCCTGTTCTAATGTCTGCCGTGCTTCAGGTATCCTTATGGGCCTGCCTTCATCTGCAGAGCTTTGCAGTGCTAGATTTTGTATTGCCTCACACAATAATTTTACAGGATAAACCTAGGCAGGAAGGAATGTCCCCAGGGTTCTTGTGGTGTTTCTCCCTGTCTGTCCTCATCTTGCTTGCCACAGCACTGCAGCACAGAAATCTGTGGTAAGGATTAGTTGTAGAATATGGAAGTTATGGGGCAAAGTAGTGGGAGCATGGGTGATCTTGTAAATTGTGTCAGATCTCAGCTGGTCATAACATGAGTGTAGTCAGTAAACTTGTGCTGGTGTCATCAATGAAATGGAGTAAACGACAGTGCGTAGCAGATACGGGTGCCAGGGTTAATTTAAGAACCAGTGAGATTGTTGTTTTTACCCTACTTGATCATTTCACGCACTCACTTTGTCCCTCCCGCCCCTCCAGCATTATGTTCACTAGGTCGCAACTTCTCTTCCCACTACGGAGATCACTGCTGGTCTGGGGAGGTGGGCCAGAAAATTGTGCTGGTTCGTGCTGTGCAGCAGGCTTGCATAGAATCATAGAATCGTTTAGTTTGGAAAAGACTGTAAGGATCATTGAGTCCAACCGTTAACCTAATACTTGCCAAGTCCACCAAACCACGACCCTAATCGCCACATTTACACGTCTTTTTAATACCTCCAGGAATGGGGACTCAACCACTTCCCTGGGCAGCCTGTTCCAGTGCTTGACAACCTTTTTGGTGAAGAAATTTTTCCTAATATCCAATCTAAACCTCCCCTGGAGTGACTTGAGGCCATTTCCTCTAGTATAGTTGTCTGTAAAAGTATTTGGATTTTTTTTTTTCAAGGTGGTGCTTTTAAGGGCTTTCTACTGTGGTTTTCCCTCATCATAATTACTTGCTTTCAAATAAGGGCTTTACATTCTCACATTTTACCTTCATTCTACTTGTGTGTTCAGTGAAGACAAGTGCTCAGTTTTATCAGGTGTTATTTCATTAACAACAAACAGATGAAAAGATTATTTCATTGCAAAGTGAAAGGAAAAGAAGCAGGGCTTAAAGTGGGCTTACAGGAAAAAAGCTTCTTTAAGAACATTTGAGGCCTGGCTCTCCTTTCACTTACGCCTGATTAACTTCATTATCTTGTCACACTGACACCTGCATCCAAGTAGAAGCAGGTCATGTCTCAAAATGAATCAAAGGCAGGACAAGACTATTCCTCTTTTGGAACAAGTACTCATTTCACCCCAAAGAGGGAGCACATGCAAAACACTTCTCTTGAAAGAGGTGTTGGGTCATTCCAGCACCTTTGTCCTTCATTTGCATGTCTGGCAAGACTCTGATTTAGTGCACTATCATCCAGCCTACTTTTACAAATGTCTTTACCAAGGCCTCTCTTGTCAATTCAAATCTATTAACCGGAATGGATTCTGAAGCTGTAGACCTCTTCACAAGTTTAACTCTGAGCTAGCTCAATTTTGCTCTCTCTCTTTAATAATGCTACTGTATCTAAACAGTAAGTGTTTGTTTCTTTTTATCTGTATTTGAAATTTAAAAAACTCCACAACCCAGAACAGAGAGGAAGGCTACTGATGTTCACTGTGCAATATGGGAAAAATGATGTTTCTTTTTAATACAACCTCTCCTGTTTGTTTATTGCCACCAGTTGAATAACTGTGGCAAGCCTTTTCTTCTCAGAAGGGATGACTTTACAGGGACAAAACTTAAAAAGATACAATTGCGAGTTATTTGTGGTTCAGTCATTAAAGATCTTTAAGGACAGTATTCCATTTTGGACTAAAAGTGCAGGATGCTTTTATATATAACTTTGCGTTCAGTTTCAGTTTTTGGAAGACAGGGAAATTTGGGGCAGGGTGGGGAGATTGCAGTTTCTGGAAGGAGAGGAAGAAAATTACCAAAAAATCCACTACTACTCACACTTTTGTCCTTGAGCTGTAAATTTCCAAGAACACCTTAGTAAATCTGTTCAACATAACTGTAAGTTCTTGTGTTCCATGCTAGAATAGTATATATCCATCAAATTGTAATTCCAAAAGGTATTTTTATGCTGCTTTAAGAGGAATGGAAGCTCATAATCCACCATTTTAAATTGCTTGTCTAATTCTGCTCTTTATTTAAGAGCTGTGAGTCAGAAGCTTTTTTTCACTAAATGGCTTAGGGGATCTGTGCTGCACTGCACCATGCAGTTTTCTCTGAGAGGAATTATGAGCAATAGCTTTTTTTAAAAAGTAGTATTCTCAGAAAATTTTGAATGATTGGAGACAGTCTTGAGATAGAATCACAAACAGAATGCTATGATGAGGTAGTTTTTACTCCTTTCTAAACATATGGAAGTCTGCTATTAATGTTTTGCATATAACATGCAGTTTATTAATGCATGCCAAGGTTTTTACTCTAGTTTACAGGGCAGGTAATTCTGTTGATGAAGTTTCCTTTTACAGAGGGTCAGCTGCGAGTGGATGCCAATGTTTCTGTGCATCACCCTGGAGAGCCTTACGGAGCGAGGACTGAAGTGAAGAATATCAATAGCATACGATTCCTGGCAAGAGCAGTAGGTAAATGATGGTTGCTTTATTACAGGAGCATTGTACATATTTTATGTGGTCTGACATGAAATATGTCAGGCTCCTGAGTGCAGTAATTGGCCTTAAATGCCCTGATTAGCTTCACTTTCATGTCCCATTGATGCACCCAGCCCATGGATACAGAAGTCCCATTGAAGCTCAGGCTGGGGCCTTTGCCTGATCTACATCACAGGTGTGCCAGTTTTCTGTGTTGCCAGTCTTGTCTCCTGGTGGACCTTGGACCTTTTCTGTAGTCTTGTTCCCAGTCCTGTCTCTGTCTCCTATCCTTCTGCTTCTGACTGAACCCCTTGGAAGGACCCTGGACCCAACTCATCCCCTCACCTTGACTGAGACTGTCAGTTAGTAGCACATGCCTCTGCCCATGCTGTTCAGACCAGTGGGACTGCACCAGACAGTGAGGACCCTGCCTTTGCTGTTGTCACCCTCGGCTCCTGGCTTATCCCTCCTTGTGGGCAGCCCTGCTCTTGCTGCTTCCTGACAGAATAGGTCTTAATATGGGGTACTGTGGTGGTAGCAGCCATGTTACTCTGCAGTTTTCTGGCAGAGGGTTACCTCTGCCTGCAAAAAGAATAAATGATGATTCAATGCCTAGCAAGTTTAGTACTAAAATGTGTTACCAGTAGCTCTTTGTCCTCCAGTGTAGGCTATTGCTTTCCACTGAGTGTAGTAGGTGGTGTATGTGAAGTTCAGATGCAGCTTGGGTATGAGTAAGAAAGGGTGATTATTACATCTCCAAACAAAAACTCAACTGGGTGATTGGAAGGTCACTAAAATGTATGGCTTGGCTGCAGTGCCTGGGAGAAAATGTTTTCTATTTAAAGGGAATGAAAGAAGATGAGGAAAACGCGCAAAGAAATGGTGCTGCAGGGAGAGACAGTGACTGATAATTCTGCCTGTAACTACTGCTGTTGATTTCATTGAGGTTAAAACAACAAACTATTCCATTATCGCATAGCAGTGAAAAATGAAATAGTGGAGTGTACAAAAGCTAATAATACAGTATAACAAGCTTATTCTTTTTTCTTTTGTTTCTGTCAGACTATGAAATACAGAGACAAATTGAAGAACTTGAAAACGGAGGAACAATTCTGAATGAAACAAGAGCCTTTGATTCCAAGCTTGGGTGAGTTTTTATTTTGAAGTAACATCAGGAATAGTAGTGCCACGGATACCTAGTGACATGATCAGGAGAGGTAACATAGTATTGCTCAACTCTGTCTTCTAAAGCTGGTGTTCACAAGCATAGTCTCCTCACAGGTAATAATTTTTTATGAAAGTTGAGGCTTTTTCATGACAGATTATGCGCTACATCAAGCAGTGTCTGTGTGAAAATGACTGCCCTATTATATACGCACACGCTTTGAGGTGGCTTTAAGAAGCTCTCCTGATCTTCATGACACAAAGTTTTTGTTTTGTGTTTTTGCCATAAAACTAATTCTGTGGTGTACCTGTTACCACATCTTGTTTTGTTTTTATTTTAGGTGCACTGTACCCATGAGAGACAAAGAAGGAAAACAGGATTATCGGTATTTTTTTTAAAATAAAGTTAACATTTCAAGAACTGAGAATTTATTTCATTTCTTACGTATAGTCAGTGTAATGAGCATGTAAAGCTAGTCAGTATAAGTGAGTATGTATTGGAAGTTTACCTTCCACTGGAAGGGGAAGAGACCTATCAAAATCAGCCCTAGTCTGAATAGTTCAGATCTAGAACTGTGTCTCATCTCTGCTAAAACTTGTAGACCTTTCCCAAAAACTAAGCTGGAGTACCTTAACTAACAGGGGGTAAGTTGAAGGTTTACTTTGTGGCCAGTACAAGTGTATTCTTAAGAATGCCTGAGATAAAACATAAGAATATTCTGAGTTAAGCATTGCTGCTGCTTTAAGTAAATACTGAGGGAAAGGATTTTCAGATGGCAGGTCCTGCCTCTCCATGCTAAATCTACATATATTCCACCACTGATCGTACTAGAGCTGAGCAAGGATTTTGAAAACATCCTACAAACTTTAAATTTAAATCTGCTTTTTAAATTATCATTTGTAGAAATGTAGCAGACATTGATCACTTTATGAATTCCTTATTATGGTAGGGGCTGGAGTGAGGCTTATTTAATAAGACTAATTCAAACAAAATGCAAAAGAAAATCCATGAAAACCTAGACAAAACTGTAAGTCTAAGATATCTCAAATAGAGACCAGAAAGGTTATTACTAGTACTAAGATTATGATCAGTATTAAATGGTGTTTTTCAGATTTTTTTTTTTGTAGTTTACTGCTGCACATTGTACATTAAACATAAAATCTGTGTTTAGGCAGATTTGAAATGG
Organism: Phaethon lepturus; assembly: GCF_000687285.1. Lineage (NCBI taxonomy): Eukaryota > Metazoa > Chordata > Aves > Phaethontiformes > Phaethontidae > Phaethon > Phaethon lepturus. Next base: position 48,227 of record NW_010565416.1, on the reverse strand, counting down.
AAATTATTCTAGTGAATGTAGAGGGTGCCTAATGTCCTTTATTCTGATCTTTTTGAACCCCTCATTTCGTCGTGTAAGAGTGAAGTTTCTGCTTCAATCATAGTTATTCCAAAGGTTTGAATTGACCTTCTCTTTAAGGGATCCTTTTGTTCTGTGATGGCACCCTGCTGAGCACAATAACTTTGCTTTTAGCACAGCATGAGATTTCATCAAGACTTTTGAGGTTAGTCTGGAAAAGGTTGCAACCTGCCCAGATCACTCCTGGCAGTTGGCTGTTAGTCTGTGTTTTTCCCCTGCCAATCCACTCACGTTTTGTCCAGATGCACAATTCATGCATGACGCCAAAAGGAATGGGTTGTTTCCATATCTGTTATTATTGTTGCTATTTTTTATTATTATTTTGGGTACAGAAGTGTTTTAATTGCCCCTTTTCTGTTATCTACTCTTGGACAATCCGTGGCAAATACTTAAAGAACTTTACAGCAGTTTGGGGGCTGATCTTTTATTACTTACCATGAATTTTTAATATTTTGTTTGGTTGAAATAGTAATATAACTTCCAGCTAAGCACAAACTTGTGATGTGGATTTTATTGCTCATTGTTTAGCTTCTGACTGAAAACAATCATTTTCACTAGGTTCATGCCAGAGCCAAACCTTCCTCCATTGATTCTCTACGATGCTAAATCTTTGCCAGCTAATATGAACCATCAGCAAGTGGTAAATATTGATTGGATTCATGGGAGACTTCCTGACCTCCCCAGTGTGAAGAGAACAAAGCTTGTTGAACAGTATGGGATTCTTCCTGAACACAGCTTCACCTTATTGGTAGGTGTATTGATCAAGTGCTAAAATAAGCCTAGAAACTTCAAAGTTGCATGGTTTTTGAAAAGATTTACAAATGTCATATTAACTAGCTGTCAGTTCTCATGGCCAGTGCATACTTTGTACCTACTTTCTACACAGAAGGGTGGGAAAAAGAAACTATACACATTGTGCCTAGAAGAAGCGTTTCTCATGCAAGGTGTAGTCAAATAACTTATTTAATATTGATCTTGTCTGTCTACACATGGATGCACCCGTGACTGACTGCAACAAATGTACAACTT
>NW_010565416.1:46678-47089 GCF_000687285.1 Phaethon lepturus | reverse complement strand
CTGACAAATCCCTGTCTGCAAGTGCCTGCTCTTGTTTTTGGGTCTGGTACAAGGCTGGGCACATTGTCAGTATTTAACAAATTAACAAACGTGTTTTCCTGACTGCAGAAGCAAAACACAAAGTTTAAATCTTTCGGCTTCACATGCCTCAGTTGATCTGGCTTCCACATTATTTTGAAAAAAAGCAGACTTATTTGTAGGTTAATACACAAAACAGCTGTACAACATCAACTTGGACCTCACAATGCAATTTACCAGGGGTGGGTTCAAAAGAGGTGATGAGAAGGAAGAGGATGTGGTAAATATGGGTATAAATAAGGAAGTGACAGCAAAGTCTCATAACTTCCAGAATTATTCTAAAGGACTTTAAGCATCTTAAATACAAGCTGCATCATCTCTGTTTGCCAGTGA
>NW_010565416.1:0-46647 GCF_000687285.1 Phaethon lepturus | reverse complement strand
TGGTGTGCGTGGGAGTGGGGGGGGGGGGGGGGGGCGGCGGTTAATATAGCCATCCAAGATTACACATTTCACATTTCACATAGCCAGTTAAGCTAGGACAGTGTCATGCTTTGGTTACCTCTGTGATTAGTGGAGACAGAAGGAAAGGGATTTTAAAGTAAGATTCAGAGTGGAACCCTGAGTACTTTAAATTGTCCTCTAGAGGAGTTCCTTTCCTTTGACTATAAATAGAGGGAGAGCAGTGCACCTAACTTAACAACGTAGTATCCTTCCTTTGTGTGTCTGTAACTTAACACACTTGTGCAGAAGCTGGTTCTACAGGAAAAAAAAAAAAAGGTTCTTTCTTCTGAAACTGAAAGCTGTTAGGAAAACTGCTCTTGTGGTCCCGTGCTGTTACAGTGAGTTGCAGATCTCTTACTGTTTGGTGGGCAAGTGAGTTGTAAGTCTCATCAAAGTCATGAGGCTGCAGTGATAGCATCGAGAGGTGTCAGTAGTATCTTACCTTTCTATTTCATTGTATAAGCTGGAAAATGTGATTTTGCAGCCAGTATTCCTGTCCATGCATGCATTTTTTCATATCAACTTATTTCTCACATATTAAAATAAACAGAGCTCAGAAGGGCAGATAGGTCCTGAACCCTTTTTTTTTTTTTTCCCCCTCTGACTTTTTTTATTATTCTCCCCTTCTGTGGTGGGTTGACCCCCACCAGCTGCTAGGCACCACAGCTGCTCACTCATTCCCCCCATGGGAGGGGATAGGGGAGAGCATAGGAAGAGCAGAAGCGAGAAAACTCTTGGTTTGAGATAGACACTTAAATAAGTTAAGGAAGGAGGAAGGGAAAAAACCCAGAAGTGATGCAAATGCAATCACTTGCCACATCCCACAAGTAGACTGATGCGCAGCTAGTGTCCAACCAATGACTACCTCCCCCAAAATCCCCTTCCCTCAGATTTTCTTGTTAAGCATGGTGTTATATGGCATGGAATATCCACTTAGTCAGTTTGGGTTAGCTGTCCAGGTTGTGTCCATGCCCAACTTTGTGCCCACCTTCAGCCTATTTGCTCTGAAGGGTAGAGTGGAGAAAAAGAGAAAGCCTTCATGCTGTGCAAGTACTGCTCAGTGGCAGCCAAAACACCGATGTGTTCTCAGCACTGCTTTAGTCAAAAATCCAAAACACAGCACCTACAGGCTGCTCTTAAGAAAAGCAGTTTCAAAAAAGCCTCCATCCCAGCCAGACCCAGTACACACACTCCTTTCAGTTGGCATCAACCCACTTCTTTCACGTTTCAGTTTTGCTAGTATTGATGGCTTCTGCTCTGTGGTTTCTGTCATCTCTATCAACTAGCTTTATGTATTTGCTTCATCAAGTGCCCTTTCCTTCCAGCCATTCTCTGAGATCCACTATTGCCTTTGCTTTTTCCCTTTTAATTTTTTTTTCCTTTTTGCAACGTATAAGACAATTAATGAGCTCCAAGATGAAATTTGGAATTCAGCTTGTAATGAGATAATGCATCCATTTGAATGCATGAAGCGAACACGTTCTTCATTGCGGGTCTTCTTTTATTGTGTATTAGAATGTCAACATGTATACTCTCCATAAAAGTTGCTTGCCTGTTCACTGGGAGACTAGTTAACCTTAATTCATCTGAAAATGGTATGTCCATTGCTGTGTTAAGCTTACATCAGAAGTTGCAGAAGACTGCTGATAGGGCCAGATGCACAAATCTAATGAGCATTCTTTCAGGTTAGAGTGCCCAGGAGTGCTCATTAAATAAATGGCAGTGGTAGAGGGATGACTCTAAAATGCAAAATCTCTGTTCTGCGCCAACTTGTTAGAGAAAATGTTATGCACCAAAGTTATAATAAAACAATACCATACTTCAGCATGCAAGTTAGCTTCTAAGCTTACTTCATGAGCTTTTTTCTCATATACAATAGCTACCTATATGTACTGCAGTACTAAGAATTTGAGACTCCAGCTTTGCCCAATTACAAGATGTACTGAAATGGAAGGAGAGCATTACCTATTAATATCTTTATATCTGAAACTTCTTAAGTGTAAACTGATACGTTTTTGACAGTTTTGTATAAATTGTAAAAATCAATGAAGTTTCTGATTTTCTTTATGCAGAACCCTTCTTATTCATAAAGATACAATTCTTTGAGCCACATAGACCCCATGGTATTTGGGTATTCAGTTTCTGCATGCAATTTCTACTTTGCCGTGTACACTGGTAGACTGTAAATACATCAGTCAAGAGGGATCTCGGACAACTTTGCCAGTTATGGTATTATAATATTTTTGTTTAGTTTCCTATTGAGTCAAAAAAAGTAAGATGTGTTGGCATAGACTTTAATGTCACATTTTGTTTTCAAAAAAATGAAATGCTGCAGTCCAGAGAGCTCCAACAAAAAAATAGATCAATTGTTACAGTACAGCATTAGAAAAAAAACAGTCTGATCACTTCCTTTCTCCTCTGAATTCCCAGTCTTCCTGTATATTTACTGTTCCCCTGCTTACTCAGATAGAAGTGGCAGTTCCACTTCAGCTTTGGCTTATTGCTTGGTGGAACAATTACATTGGTGAATCCTTCGAACAGTCAAAAGTGGGATGCTGTAGAAATTGGTTTTTGACCATTTTATCGCATGCCATCCTCATACATGTTGGTGTGCAGGTGACTTTACGCTTATTTTTAGAACTTAAATCACTTCGTAAGAAGCCGTAGGAAAAAGTTTGAACTTTCTTTGACTGTTCTGCTTGTCTGCTTTAATAGGCTAGATTTTCTCTTTTTTTCCCTGACAATCTTGGAGATTTTTGCAGCAGTTGTTACCTCACAGTTGGTTATTGTGGGAACTGTCAAGGTGAAAATGGGGATAAGAAAGCAGAAAATGACATTTTATTTGTTAACACTGATGTAGTTTTCTTCTTCAGTTCTTGGAAAGCATTATTGGTCTTTAAAAGCATAAGTTTTCATTACAGCCTCAATGTCCCTAAAGATTTTACCCATGGTGTTTTGTAAAATAATGTATTGTTTTAAACTTGTTTTAAAAACATCTGGACTCATTGCACCACTATTTTTTTTTTGGCATCTCAGTACTATTAAATGGTCATTTTAAACAATGTTTAAGAAAGAAATTTGCATCTGGTTGAAATACTGCTATGTCAGATTTCATGCCAGTGAGACTCCAATGAGTAAGTTACAGCATATTCAGTGCGTAATGGGAGCACTGAATGGGCCTGGATCACAAACACAGTGCTGCAGTTCCACATTTCTGGTTTTCCTTCTATGAAGATGAAAATATGGTATTCAGAATTAAGTGAGAACAGTCAGTTAGCATTCCTGTAAACCAGCACATGAGAGTGTGCAGTAGCTTTCAGCTCAGATCTATCGCAAGGGACAGGTGTGTGTGTGTTGGTAGTTGGAATTAATTTGGCATGAAGAAAGTTGACCAAAATGCAGAACAAGTTAAAGTCAAGTTCAGGTAGTACAGTATCTAGGAATTGAAGCTAATCAAGTTTTGCCTGCATTTTTCTAATATGGCAAGAAAATATTTAGTTTCTGTCAGTTATTTTGATGTTTTGACATTCTGTCTTATCCATTTCAGTCTAGCATTGCTGGGTTTTCCTACTCTTTGGCTGCGGAAAATGACAATCACTTTAAAAAACCTAAAATGAATGTAAAGGAATTTTGGGGAATATGTCTGGTTTTATGTGCACAAGTCGTGAGTATGGGGTTCAGTACCTGGTAGTGTACGTAAGTCTGTCTGTCTGAGTATTCCTGGGCTTTTCTCTTCTTGCTGCCTGGAAATCATCAGATGAAAATGTGAAGGCTGGGTATGTTTGCCCTTGATTTTTCAAAGGTCTGGCAGCAGAGTCAGAGCTGTAGCTCCAGCCAGGTTGTTGGTATCCAGAAATCTGAGTGTGCCCACTGCTAGAGATAAGGTCTCTAGTCTATAGATTATGAAAGTGTTGGACATGCTGCACGCGAGTTGTGTAGCCTGCATTCAGACATGTGGCATCCACAGACATTGTTTTCGTGTGCATAATGTAGCTAGACCTGCTCTGCCTGGAGTGTTTGTAAAACCTTCTGCAGCGTGTGTAAAGAAACCGGCATTTATATGTGCTCACTTTTTCCTACCTAAATTGGGCAGGTGTTTTTGTGGAAGGGAACCCGCTGTTTAAATAATCAGTGTTTGTTTGTGCTAATGAATCCTGAGGTGAATTAGAAAGAGTACAGTATTTAGTAATGCATCATTTTAGTAATTCCACTTAACACAGACGCAGTTTTTAATTGTTTGCTGTACTTTGGTAATCTTGTCATTCCCTTTTTTTTTAAAGCCAAATTTGTTCCTCATAGTCCGTTTAGCCTTAGACTTTACTTTATTTGATAACAAAGTAGCTGCTGGTTCAATTTGTAAGAGCACTGGAAAAGAAGAGAATTATGGCTGTGTATATTAGATAGATAAGTAGGGGGAGTTACAAGATTGGTTCACAAAAGACATCAGTGGCTTTCTAGGCTGAGAACTTGGTTTCTTTGCTCATGGTCTCCAGGTAAAGGGGATGGGTCTGATTTGTGTCACACCAGTTTTATAGCACATCTACCATTAGTCTAAGTACATTTTTGTACTGTTTCACAGAACAGAGAGCAGTAGTGTGCAGTCTTCTCAAAAGCCATACGTCATTACAAATTAAAAATGTAGTATCTAGAGCTGTGTTGTGAAAGTTTTGAGGAGGAAAGTCTAAAATTCTGTATTGCTATGGTGATACATTATCTTTAAAAACAAGGGAAAACGAGACTGTTTTGACGGGATTTGTTTGAGTGGAAAAGTCAGGCTTTGGTTTAGTGTGTACCTGCAGTCTTTTTGCTCAGAACTGTTCAGAGGATCTGGCTGCAGTCAGTATGTGCTTGGAAAATGTTTTTGCTGTGATGACAGTATACTTAGAATAGCTCCTTGGCTGTCTTTAAACTGTTACCTCTCACAACTTCTGAGAGCTGGCTTGTCCTCCTCTGCATTTATGGCACACACTGCAGAAGTCCAGTGGCACGCTGGATTTGGATTCCTTCTTGAAAAGGTAGGGGCTGCCACTTAATATCTCTTCAGCCTTCAGTAGACCTAATGAGTTCTGTGCTACAGTTAAAGATCCATCAATGCCTTGATGACAAACAGCACAGCATTCAACAGACTGTGCAGTATCTGTTCTAAAAACAATCTCAGATTTCACTTAGGCTATAAATTGAATCCCCTACTGTCATACCTTCTGAGCATTTACGGTGCTGTGGAAAAGCTTACATAGCTTCTCTGAAAAGACTGGAAAAATAAAACCTTGCTTCTTACGGTGTAACCTTTCCATATTACTGAAGGGTGAATGCAAGCTAAACTTATTCCTTCAGTCCAAAGTAAATAGAAGTGATTGCAAGGCAAGAGTGAAATATCTGTAGACAGTTTCAAGAAAAATCTCTTCTTGGTAAAAGGTAGCAGTGACAGTTGTTAGATGGCAGCATTATATTTTCTCGTATTTTACATATTTAAAATACGTGAGGAGGTGAGAAAGCTTCTCCCCAAATGCTAATTTTAGGGAGGAGTTAAGAAGAAAAGATCACTCCGTTATTGGAAGTTCCAGTAAGACAGGCTGGCAGATAAGCTATATGTCCCTATTTTAGACATAACATAGTTTGTTTGCTGTTAGGTTAATAAAATTACTCCAAAGCCTTGTGACTTTACAATGAATTCACAAAACCAAGTTTACTTTGAGTATTTATACTCCAAATGTAATTTTATAATTAGACATGTTTGCACTCTGGTATCTTTTTGATGCATTTAACTTTTCTTGAACAGAATGAAGACGGATTAACAGAATTCTTTGAAAACGTGGTAAAACAGACGCAGATGAAGCCAAAGAAAGTGATCGGCTGGATTCTAAAAGACCTGCTCAGTTACTTGAAACAACATTCCCTTACAGTAAAGGAAAGGCGAGGCCTCTTGATAACTACAGTTGTGAAACAAAAGTGATCCTTTTCTCATGAACCATGAATAGTATTGCATCACTCTGTTGCTCGCTTCTGCTTAAGTTATTATCTGTGAAGTTTGTTACGGTAGGCAGTACTGCGTAGGCCTTGATGCAGTCATGCTGAATGAAGTTAACCAAATACCTTGCAGAGAAGAGGATCGTGTAGTTGCGAGTGGTAATCAGTCTTCCTTCTTTGGAATATGACAATGGTAAAGCATAATGAGGCAATCAATACCAAAGTTGAATATAGGGTCTCATGAGGAAAGATACTAGCTTGTCATGCTAAACTGTGTGATCTTTAGGCAAACAACAGTAGCCTAGATGTATTTCTCCACTTTACTCCCTGAGGTAATTTCTGCCTCCTTTTTCCCTAGCCCAGTCAGTTCTTTGATCCTGGCCGACCTTCTGAACCTTCTAGAAAAAAAAGAAATTTCTTCTACAGCAGCAAAGCAGGTATGTACCTTTTTGATTTTACTGTACTCTGAACCTGTGGCTGCTTACCCCCTTCGCGTAGCAAATTTGTAATAGGTGTCGGTCACTTTAAAAGGAAATGATTTAGAATGTTGGTGAAGGAGAAATTTTGTATCTACTATATACATATAATAGATGAAAATGCCTCATGTGTGTATAATTTTACAGATACATCTGCATATTTATTGTTAGAAGGGGGCACAAGCCAAATAGTAGATTTAAGTAATGTGAACTGAAGTCAAATAAACCCTGCTTCTGAACAGGCTGGACACTAGATCTCAATTTCACAGTTCAAGTCAGACCTAAGTGAAAGGTCAGTGGGAGCTAATCCATGACTTGCAGTTAAGCTGAGAGTATCAGTTCCTAGGTACTAAGGGACAGTAAGGTCTATGTTCCCAAGCATTAGCATGTGGAAAAGGACATAATTTACATGAATGTAGTCACAAAAAAAAGAGTTCTGCTTTGGCATACCCCTGAGTCAAAAGTAGAGAGGTCTGTCCTTCCTTTTATCCTTGCTTCTTTGAGCAAGTGCTATCATGGACCTCAAGCAAGTACTGATGGTAGAGATAGCTTCTCTTTTTAAATACCATCTTGCTTAGGACAGTCTGAAAAATCAGCTCTTGATGATTTGTATCTAAAACTGTGACCTGCTAATGATGGGTATCGTGACTGCTGTGTCTGTAGGCAAAATTTGGAGGTTTTTTGTGGTAGGAAATAATCTGTCATTCACCTGAAATTGTTGCCGTCCATTTATGTGGAGTGTGTTGTCTTTTCAAGTTAATTGTTATCCTCTAGGTAAGTATCTTAGACATTCACATTTCAGGTGTGAAAATCATCAGTGAAGCTGTTAATGAAGATATTTAACTTGCCTTGTCTGCTTTCAAGCTTTTAACACACTGAAATACATGGGGCCAGTTTCCATCTTTCTAGCACATGCTGATTTAATCCAAGTACAATTTTGGAATACTATTGAAGTCCGTTCACGTGTTTTTGCATGATTATAAACCAAGTGTAACTGTTGCAAATCTGACTTTTTACCCTACTTGGAGACACTTAAATTTCCTGGTTTGTTGTTTTCTTTTTTGGAGACGCTTGTGGTTCTTAATTAAGTTGGTCTTGTTGTTGGTCTGCTTCTGTGAATGGCCAGCTGCATATGACAGGCATCATAAATAAGGATTTAAGTGCCTGACTTCAGGCATGTGCATTTGGAAATTTTGGATTGGAAAAATAAAAGCTTCAAAAAGGAGATAAAGTATTAATAGGAAAAGCATTGGAATGCAGAGTGGTTCTGTGCCTGCAGGGTTATGGCACACGCATCAGTTTGGTCTCTGCATTTGAAAGGGAAGCTTCCGAAGTCTAGTCCTAACTCTGGTCTTCCTTGTGGAGGTAGAGACGGGGTACTAATGCTCTCCTACAGGAGCTTCTTGCCTTGTGATACATTTGTGTGCTAGCACTTCTGACAGGTTATGAAATGTCAAGAATTTCAGAGATGCTTTCCTTGTTTAATTACCAACTCCTTGTAATGTCCATGTTATCCTCGGTGTTCTGAAATTGGACACAGAGAAATAACAGTACTGTTTGCCATCACAGAGTGATGCTATCAAACTGCAGAAACCTTGCCACATTTAGAAAAGTATTTCGGTTGCCTGGATGTCAGAAGAATAACAAATGTTTATAACAATTCTCAGCAGTAGGCAGAGACACTGGATGGCCCGAGGGCAGAAAGGGCTATATATACACAACAGCAGATGAATTGCAGCACTTGGGGTGGGGGAGAATGAACTGCAGCGGTAGAGACAGATCCAACGAGCAAGGATGGAAGGGTTGGATGGGGTGATCGCGCAGACATGCATACACATACATGCTCGCTGCAGGAAGCTGTTAACAGTTTAAATTTTTAAAGAGATTTTGTGTTCAGTCTCTGCTGTATAAGGCACTAAAACACAGGCAGATAAAAGCTGAGAGCACTGATTATAGACGCAGAACATTGTATGGTAGGATGCATATGCCAAGGAAAGGGCACTGTGTGCTTACATAATTACCACTTAGGTAATTACAGAGCTCATGCCCAACTTGCCATCAAATATAGCATCCTACTCCAGAGGTCCCTGAAGCAGTTTCAGACTGGCATTACCTGTGCAGAGGGGAGCAGCTCTGCTGGTGTGTGGGGCTGTGGGGTGAGCGTGTCCTGGATCAGGGGACCTGCCCAGGCACATGCTGCAGCCCACCCCAGAGGCACCATTTTGAAGCCCACAGTGGGAGGCGCCGGTGTTGCTCATCCAGGGCTGAAACCAGTCTGATGGGGAGTATGCCCGAGATGGGGCCTCGGTCCTCCTTCGCAGGGCTGGCAGTGAGTACATCTCTGGTGCAAGGGGCCTGCCTTTGTGTTAGGGCATTGTGGGAAGACGCTGGTTCCTGGGCTGGGGAAGCAGAAACTTGCCCTTGCTGCTGGCAGCCATGCTGGCGCAACTTCGCGTGGACACCCTTGTCACGCGTTCATCGGGGATCTGTAGCAGCGTATGGAGCAGAGCAGACCCCAGGTCTTCTTTGCTTCTGCAGTTGCATAGGTCACCCACATAGGAATAACTTCAAGAGACCCACTTGGCACCCCTACTTTAAAGTAGGTGTCAGGGAAATGAGTACAGTACACAAACCTAAACAAAACCATCTGCTTTGACAATTATGGCTATACCATCTGGAGGACTGGACCCAGCTTGCTCCTCACTTCTGTCAGAGGCTGAGGGACAACTGCCAGCCATCGAGGCTTCCATCACTAGAAAGGAGAGATGCCCACAGGACTGACTGGAGTGGTACTGCCTGCTGCTTCCCTCCCACCCTTGGCAGCAAGTCACTGCAGATAGGGTTTCCAGTTGGAGTGTTCTCAGGCACAGCAGTCAGCTGGCACATTCACCAGTTGCAAAATGTTTGATATGATGCCCATGGCAGCCAGACATGTAAGTCCTGATTAATTCATCTTGACCAACGGTTTGCTGCTATGCCTGTGTAGGCAGAGACTGCAGAACATCATTAAAATCTAATCACGCTCAGGCAAGAATCAATAGTAGAAACTACTGAGATTTCAGTAATGGAAATGAGGCCTGAGATTCTCGTTTTGGCTCTGGAGACTTCATAATTTGATCCTCCTGTTCTGGTGCAGGCAGTTTGTGTAAATGAGTTGAAATCATTTTTTAAACTGCTTTCTTTAGATTCGTACTCCTTGCCAAGTGGAGAAACACATTTTTAAAAGTGCATCCTTGACAGGTCTTGGCCACATCTCTTTCTGCTTTCCTACATACCTGTAACACGCAAGAGCCTTGATAACATTGTTGCTCTACTAGCTAAGTGGAGATGCTTGTTACCAAATTGAAAAGTACACATGATGCAGATGTCACAGGGGGAATGTGGTGCCTTCAAGGTTTATAATGGACAAGCTTTTTTTGGTGCCAGGCGATGTTTGGCATAGGAATAGCAGGGAATCAGAGCTGGATCTCTGACTGTCAAGCTGTCCTGCCCCTGATCTAAGTCAATCTGATGCATTAGTTGCTCCTGGGTAACTCTGCCATGGTTGGCTGCGTAGATTTTGTTTGTTGCAGATTTTCGCCTCCTGTAGCCCATGGCATCCTGCTTGAATACATGCCAGTCCTAAAAATCACATCTGCCTTTTTCCAGGAGAGCGGTATGGCTTATTGATTGTCCAGCCCCTGATTTGTGCAGCACTTTAGGCTCTCCAGGGTGTTTTGCTGTGGGCTGTGCTGCGCAAAGAGGACAGGGCTCCTTCTGAGGGGTGATGTACCATCCTGGTGCATTGAGAAGCCTCGAGGACAGAAAGCTTCCTGCCCGCTCCCTCAGGGAAGGAGCGGGAGGGGGCTGCCTGGGGTAGCAGTGGAGTGCAACAAAAAAAAGGCAAGTGGCTGCAGGCACTTTGAATCTCTATTGGGTGTATTTCTTTCTAGGGATATTCCAGGTAGCCCTGGCACAATGATATTTAAGTACTGCACTAGAAGGAAGATCTTCTAGAAGACATCATATACTGCACTGATTTATTTAGATATAAACATCTGAAGGCTTTACTTACAGCGGTTGTAACTCTGGCTGCTTATCAGTAACTTTAATATTGTGATCTGCCTGTAACCCTCTTACAGGGGAAAAAACAAGATGTATCTGCCACAATGCAGCTGCATGTCATTACCCTTTCAAGGTCTCCTGCGGAGATGTAAGATCCCATAAAAAGCTTTGGGGTACCGCGGGCAAACAAATCTCCTCTTGCAGGAACTGTGTCAGTGCATGGTTCTTAAATACCTGTTGTGGCTACAGAATTGTTTAACTGAAGGGCTTTTGTACCAGAAAATTCTTCATGCTGAAGAAAATTGCTGGGGTAGTTAAGATAGCATCCCACATGCTCTATTTTTCCTAAGTTGTCTTGCTGCCCTGCTAATTTTTTAACATGCAGTTTGAATGCCCCTTCTCGTCTCCCCATCCCAGCCTCTTCTTCATCCTACAGTGAGTATTTAAGGCTGAAATTTGACATCCATTTCCATATTGCTACACAGCAATGGCCCAAATGTACAATTATATCTTCAGCTCAGGATGGAGCACAAGCAGCTGTTTTAATAAGAGTTTTCTCTCTCTCCTCCCACAGCTCTGAAATAAGAGCAAAGGGAATACAGAAAATGACTGCCCAAGGAAATTGGTTTTTTATAAATGTTCTCTTCTCTCAAGTTTATTCCAGGGCGATAGCCCTGCTACAGCATAGGAAGACACACAAGCATTAGCAAGTGATTATTCCGGAGGCCTGGGTTCGCCCAGCATTCCAGTACTTGGAGGTGATGCATAGGTGGGCTGGAGGTGCTGCATTCATTCTGCCCAGCACTATTTTTCTTCTGCTTTGTCATACATATCCTCATTACAGCTTGCTGATGAGGACTGGTGATGGGATGAGTTACCTGGGATTGGACTTGGTACAATAGTCAGCTAATCGTCAATTCCCGGGCAGAGACATTTCTCATGGAAACGCATTTTCTTAATGCTCTCAGGCAGCTCTTGTGAATAATGTTAGATGAGCACGAGTAGTGCCTGAGGAACGGCCTCGCCGCCAGTGAGAGTCTCTGCTGTGGTGCTCCCCTCTCCCAGCAAGGGAGTGGCAGCTCAGCACAGCTAGGTAGATGGGGCTGTGCTCGGCAAACTTCTTTGAACAGGTACTATCACTGGTAGTAGTGGGCAGCTCCCGGTACTGCGGTGGGCTGCAGAGCCGCGGTTGTGAACCATTAACCTGCATTCGTGCAGTGAGTGATGATGCTTTGTCTTATTTCAGGATGCAGAGGAGGGAGGGTATAATAGCTCTCTCAGTGAGGCATAGGATTAAATCCTGGGTTTGTTCACGTTTAGACAATCTGCTCTTGCTTTAACTAAAATCTGGCTTCTTGGGTCAGTAACTGAAATACTGCATGTAAACAGCATTGGTAAGTCAAGACACTGACCTTTGCTACTCATTGTGATTTTCAGGTGCTTGCGGAATTGTGGAAGGGGGAAGGGAAGACTCCTCTTGAAATTGTTAAGGAAAAGAAGCTTGAACTGATACAGGATCAAAAAGAGCTCGAACAGATCTGCCAGACGGTGATTGATGGACAAGAAAATGAGGTGATTACGGTGGTGCTGGGAAGCTTGTGCACTATGGCAGTCTGTGGCACTAAAAAGGGGGTGAAAATGGCCTCTCTATTTTTTTTCTTTTGATTGGCATTTGAGCTCTAGAGCCAGTATAGGAGTATTAAACCTGCTGCTGAGATACTATCAGGCTTTTCTTCTCCTTTCTTATTTTACTAAGTGGATTTTTTTTTAAATTGGAGCTTACACAAAATGATCAGCAGAAGAAATTACTGGTCTGGCTAATGCGCTAAGTCATTCTGAGAGACCATAAAAATTTAATGCAGGAAAGCAAAACTGTTGGGTCTTCTCCCTCTTCAGCTATACTGCCATCAACCTGACCTGGCCACCCGGCCCCATAACTCTGATTTTTATGTCGTCTGTTGTGATACTAGGGCAACGCTGTTAAACTGTGCTGAAGCTGGAGATTGAAGTTACCTGCCAGCCAGACATATATTTATAGAATTAGGAATTAGAGACTGTATCAGAGCCGGCAAGGCAAAAATTTCACTTGCATCTGCCTCTTTGCCATGTGTCCGTCTCCCTCCACTGCCAACGAGATGAGTCTGGCTGGCTCTCCTGCCTAACAGTGGCTGTGGGGAGAGGAGGAGCTGGACCCCTGTGGCTGCGGCACCGATGGCTCCAGAGCTGCTGGCTGCTCTGCGGTTCTGCTGCTGGGCTGTGGCAGCAGCGCAAGTGCTGCAGTAGGAAAGATGGGGTTTTGGCTCTTCCCCATCTCCTTGGAAGGACATGCAGCAGCCTGCGTGGCTCATCAGTCTAACAAGGTCTGGGCTGAGAAAAAAGAAAGAAAAACCTTGTTGATGAGGAAAGGGAAGAAGTGGGAAAGGGGTCTTTGACAGAGTCTAAAATGTGCTTTATAAAAAGCAAAATGAAAACAAGTGCTTTTATGTTCTCTGTAGTGAAAACGTAAAAGCAGAAGTGAATAGCTTACTTCTAATATAAACATTGTCTAGATACATTTGCCATTTGGAAAAAAACATTAACATCTTTTGAGAACAATACCACCTACCCCAGATCTCATTGGGAGATGCTTACAGCTTTACAAGAGCTTTTGATAAAGAAAATGAGCTTGCAGTAGGTCGGCATGACCTCCATCAGGCTGACTCATTTGCAGAGCCTGATAAAAATGCTGCTGTATTTTCAAGACTGGTACGGAAGCACAGGTGTGGACAGAAAGAATATTAGAACTGATTGGGAAGTGCAGAAGCTGAAGGTCCATAACTACACTGCCATTTCAATAATAATACTTTCTCTGAGAATTTAATTCCTCTCTGTTTTCCAGTGTTTTAGTCAAGCCAAATGCAGTAGAATGGCCTCACTTCCCTACTTTTTCCAGGTGATCTTTTGCCAAGGCAAAAGCTGCTTTGAAGGCCTGTAATTCACTGCTTTAAATCGCTGCAAGAGCTTACCTTACCAAATAGCGTTAGCAGAGTACTTGACAAGGGGAAAAAAAAAAAAATAGTAGTATGCTGTGCTTCGTGATAGTAACCTTCTTTAAAATGCACTAACTTACAAACAGTTGCTCAAGCCAACACTGAGCACTTTACGAAAATGCAGTATCTATCTGGATTGTACTGCACTGTGCCCCACATAGGTAATTTTTAGCAGATCGGGAGTAATGAGTCCTTTGCTTCTCTACAGAGAAGATTTTAGACTGCAAATAATTTGGATCCTGTGATGAGTAGCAATATTTGCATTTGTGCTTGGTATTGGCACAGTTGGTTGTTCATATGTTCACAATCCTTCCCTTAATATCTGTAAATATGACATCGTGTTTAACTGAAGCTGTTGCATTTTGCCCCGTAACTCTGACAACGTAAAGAATGTCTTCCCTGCCACACAAACAATATGAAGGGCAGACGCTTGGCTTTTAGCTGGAGCATCTCCTTTCAGAATGCCCAAAAGTGAAATGTTGAATGCTTTTTTCACTGTCTTTACTTAGCTTTTAAATATGGCTAGGTAATTTGTGCTATTGTGCAGGTAATTGTGCATCAAACACAACTGTCTGATAGGAGGTTGTATATCTGATCCTTTAATTAATTGCAATGTTGCAAAAGATTCCTAGCTTAAAGGAAGTAACATTGCTGTTAAAAAACACCTACATCTGTGCTTGAAGAACCTCACAAATATTATCAAATAGGCTACAATTCGATGCAAATTACTTGTTATAACTGAACACTATATAGAGTAAAAAGGTAGATCCTATTAGCAAGTGAAGTGCATGTTGTTTTTCTGGCTCTCTTCCAGGAATGTGCTGTTCAAGTTGCAGACACTGTTAAAATCCAAAAATGTTTCCTGACTTTTTCAATACGAGGAGATATTTCTGTTTGTTAGTTGTGAGGCTCTGCTGCTGTAGGGACTTGCTGGTGTCTCAGGGGAGCAGAGAAGGACCTTATTGCAAAGCTGAAGGCAGTTTTTATAAATAACACCTTAGCCCAAACAATATTCTACCACAATGGTCCAAACAAGAATAATATTCATACCCTGGCTGTGAATGCGTGAAGATGTCCTGTTTTCCTGTAACAGTGGTGTCTCCTATTCTCTTTTTTTTCTTTATAGGTTATGGCCATAAAGGCAGGAAATCAAAAAGTTCTAAATAAGTTAATTGGCCTGGTACAAAGAGAAACACAAGGACGCTCCAATCCTGTTATGGTGAAGCAATTATTAGAAAAGAAGCTGTCAGAGTAGCCACAAGAGGAAAAATCACCCACGTGTTTATAGAAGACATGTGCTTCGTGCTGTCTGATTCACTGCAAATGACCTTTGGTGCCTCCTTGTGTAGCATCAGGATTGTTGGATATACTTCAAGCAGCGTAACATTCTAGCCTTCCCTGGATGCATCGGCCAAAGCCAGATGAGCAAAAGTGCAGCAGGAGATGATACAGTCATTTGCATCTCCCTCACTTCGGTGTGGCAGTTGGAAACACGATTTCCACACTGCCCTGGGAAGCAACTTCCCAGGGCTGCCTGAGAGTATGCAGAGTGCTGAGGCTGTATTGGTTAGTTTTGTAATAAAACAAGTGTAAACTCAGCTTTTCTAGCTGCCTTTTTGCGAGAAGGGAAATTCACAGGTCTTTAACACAAAATCTGGTGGTGCACACCAACAACTCACTGTAAATTAGTGTGAGCACACTACTAACAATGATTAAAACACCTAGTGGTAATTAAGACCACGTGTGCCTCCATACCTGCCTAGCAGAAAGGGAAAAAAAATGTCCACTGCTATTACGCTTCCTGGTTTCTGAGAGAAAGGATGAAGTTGCTAGCTGCTTACGTGCGTGCCTGAGGCTAGTGCCACACACAGCTCTAAGTGCCTACATTTAAGAACTAGCGTCAGATTGTTTGCTTGCCTGCTCCTTGTTACGTGCCCAAACATCTGCTTTGCCTACTTGCAGCTCTCCTCCATTCTGAAGAGTGCCCAGCAGATGCATGCCTGAGCCCTTCCCAGGTTCACATCCCATTTTGGCCTGTGAGGTGGAGCATAGCAGACATGCTTCTGCTGGCCCTGCACAACCTACAGAGGTAAAAGTAGTACCTTTCTCTTATGCAGTAACTCAGTAAAGGGACCGTTTGCTCCAGTTTGGTTTTTACTCTGCTCGCCAGAATTTGACCCCGTGTTACAAATGCTCCAAGCCCAGGGCTGCACAATTCTGTGCACCAGGGCTTTCTGCTGTCCCTTGGCCCAGCACCACATTGTAGAAGTAATTCAGCATTGAGTTGGCTTACCAAAACTGAGCAGAATTCAGTGGCCTTCCAGGGTCTGCTCCACTATTTAATCCTGAGGAGTGTTTTATGGTTTTTTGGTGGTTTTTTTTTTTAATAACATTTTTAATGTATTTTTTTTTAATACAATTTTAATACATTTTTCAGCTCCTAGCTTTAAGTAGCCACTGAAATCCAGGGTCCTAGAGTGAAGCTCCCAGTTCCAACCCACTTTGGCTGATCAAACCATTAACAGGAAACGCAACTAGAGAAAGCCTATCAAATTTACATTTATTAGGGAAAGAGATCCCATTCAGTCCCAGGGCTTTGAAGTCCTTAATCCCTTCTGGAGGCTGCTAAGCCGTACATTTAAAGATGACATTTATCTCAGACCTCAGAGGTACTTCTTCAGAGCTGTTCTTTAGGATAGGCCTGCAGGGTACACATTGTCACAGGAGTGCAGCCGGTCTGGCTCTGGGACTTCAGTCACCACCTTTTGCAAATGTGGTGCTTGCAACACTGGTCCTAACTGGGTTGATGGCAGTTCATTCTTGTGAGCAGTAGTGCTAAGGTGTGTCTCGAGGAGGACATTTCTGTACAAACTGGCTCATGCTTCAAGTGTGAGCTCTTAATTAGGAGAAAAAAAAACCCTGTAGTTTTCACATACATTTAATGAATAAAACGTATACCCATTATTGACATAAAAATAACTTTACAATTCCAAAGTCAGACAGCTGACAAAAATCAGTAACATGGTTGCAATGAAAAACTGTGACCTTTCAAAAAAAAAAAAAACAACCCAAAACACAACCAAACTTCCAAAAACTCCCCCAAAAAACAAAACCCCAAACCACCACCCCCAAATTTTCATGTAACCTGACCTTCACACAAAGGCTTTTACTATCACTTTTCACATCATGAGCAAAAAGTACCATTTTTACTTACGGTAGTGTGAGTTTTCAGGTAAGTGTTCAGTCAATAAAGGTTTAGATTTTACAGCAAACTTTAAATTTTCAGAATTCTGTTCAACTCTTGCCCTGGCAGCAAGAAACAAAAAGGCACAAGGGCTTCTGTATGAAATCTTGAATCTTAATTTAAAGGTCCTCCCTTCAGTTTAGAAAAACACAATTGTTTCCAAAAAGTGGTCCTCCAAGGTTAATGCTTTTTGTTGCGCAGCTTGACGCTGCTGTGCTGAGTTTACTCTCTGCTGTAGTGGGTGCCTCTTAAAAAAAGAGAAAGCAAAACGATGATGTAGTTGCAAGAGTAATAATTAAGCTGTATTTCAAAGAGGGAAGGATCTCCACTACTGTAGCATGGCTATGGTAAATGCCTTTTTAATGGCTACATTTTCTTAACCACTCTCTTCCTACATAATTACACTTCACTAACATGGTACAAAATCTGTTAAAAATCATAAGCCAAGTTCTATATGAGTACAGCATTAGATCTTTAAATGGATTTACTGTAAATCTCAATCTATTTTCACCTCCACCTGCCAGACACAATGGATAACAAGAAAGATTAAAAAGGGATAATTGTAATATTCTTCCCCTTCCAGGGAAGGGAACGAGCAGCTATAGTCTATACATTTTGCACGATATTATGAAACAGTCACTTCTAACATTTTTAAAGAAATCTTTTGCAGACGCACACAAAATGTAAATTTCTGTGATAGAAAAAAGCGGTTTGAGTCAAATGAGACCAAGATGATGAATCGTTTTAACATTTGTGGAGCTACTAGCTACCAACTTTGCAGCAGCAGTAGCAGACAGCGCTAGGACTGAGAGATGCAGAGGCTCAGCAGGGGCAGCTAATACCGCTCCCACTGCGGCAGCCTGCGCCAGCAGGCTCATCAGTCATGCTACACCATTTTGGCTGAACCAATACAACCAAAACACCGGATCCTTTTTTGCCTTCCACCGGCCTGACACAGCAGCCTAAATACAAGCACCAGCTTCTTCTGTGTCCTGAATGGAGCTCAAGGCAAATTCTAAATACTCCACAAGTGAACTCTGTACTGCACGAAACAGCTTTGGTTTCTGTTTGTATAGCAGTAGTTGACGGAGCACATTACAAGACAGAAGCAGCAGCCTCAAGGAATTTAGTATCTGCTATTGTAAAGACAAATAAAAAAAGCCCCATAGAACAGGTGGGTCTGCAAGATAAAAGGCAGAGCCTGACTCTGAAGTGTTCGATGGCAGAACATTCTACAGACCAGGAGGCTGGTTTAAGTGTGGCTGTATCGAGGGTAGGAACTCAAGAATTAAGATTGAGGCTTTGACCCAAACATCCATGTCTTATTTAGCTACAGCAGTGCTCTCTGATCTACTGATTGCAGATGCCATCTGTGCAACAGCATTAGGCGGGGTGAATTAAGGACAGTTTCATGCAGATTTTCAGCAGTAACCATCCACGAACAGAGGGCCAAGGAAAATGCTCGCAAATTAAAAGCTGATACCAGACACTGTCACAGCAATCTCAACACTCATTGCTGGAAGTCCTTTAGGAGGTCATTCCTGACGGTGGAGAGATGATACGTACTGTCCTGTAGAGCTGAAGTATCCCATAGCTGAGGTTGCAGAGGAGAAGAAAGTTGTTGAAAAAGATGCTAGCAATGCTGAAGTAGCGAAGAAAGAATTTCTAGTGCTCAGCCTTGACTGCAGAGTTTAATTTTAACTGTGTTAGAAATAGAAGCATATGATAGGAACCTTAACTAAAAAATTTACAGCTAGTGTATTCACACTGCGATTTCACTGTGGCCCCTTTCCACTCTAATTCTGTGGTGTAGTGTCAGCGCACTGTAATGTTCTTGGAGGGATGCTCAGAACAGAACTACCTACACACTTGCACAACCACTGACCTCGTCAGCACCTTCTCGGCGATTTATGGCCTTACACGTATGCAAAACATGTAGAGTGTTTGGTTTTTTCACATAAAGAAAAACAAAGTGGGTTTTCACTGAACTCTCTCTTCTCTAACTACATGAGAAAAGATGGAATCGCATGCTGGTGGCCTTTCTGCTCTTGTTGCCTGCATCATCCTTGCAATGCTGTTTACGAATACTCCAAAGTTAATTGGATTCTGCTTCACTTAATGGCCACGTAAAACCAAGTTACAGCAGACAGGAGATCAAGATTTATCTTAAAAGCTTACCTGCATTGGGTTGGCTGTCAAGTGCATGTCATCCCTGTCCCCTCGGACTAAACAGTGTGAGGAAGGCAATAAAATACAAAATCCCAAGTTGTCATGACCTGTGATTTGCTGCGCCTTTTTCTGCCCATTGCAATGGCAAATTTAAACTCTGTCTAGAAAAGCCCTGGGGCCAAGCCAGATCAGTAATTAACTAATTATGGATTACTGCAGCAGGAACAGCAAACCACCAGGAATGCTCCTTCTCTTCTGACTGTGCTCCAACACACACCCCACACCAGGCCATACAGCCTAAACCTACAGAAATGCTCAGGTGTTGCCATGAGACAATAAAGATGCAAACAAAGGTGGAGTTTCATGAGCAATGCAGCTGTGCGTGGGCCTAATGAGTAATGAGTTCTGACCAAGAGTTCCTCCTTCTCGGACTGTCCTAGTCCCAGAGCCTTGAGATCTGCTATAGGGTGTACAGGCATTTCACAACTGTCTGCAGCATCTGCTGACCAGTTGTATGTACATATGGAGAGGGACCCTGACCTTTGCTGTCCCTCCTTGCCTTTATCCATGTATGTGAGGTCCAACTCATGACCCTGCAAATGACTCCATCTCACCTGCCAGCTTCTCCCCCCAAAAGACTAGCGACAGCTGTGCCAGACCCCACCTTGCCCCAGCACCTGCATGGGCAGGCAATTAACTTCATGCCACATCCATTGCCTTGTCATCACAGCCTTTGGAGAAAGGCCTAAGAGCTGAGTTCAGTGCTTAGAGCTGCAGAGGTTGTACTACCATGAGCTAATCCTAACACGAGTGCTTGAAGGCCAACGGTTTCACTGTAGGGAATGCTCCCTCCATGCACAGGCATTTTGTGTAAGCATGAAGCAGAAGTTCTCCTGACAGTCACATCAGCCACAGCTTTAATTATCTAAAGCACTTACACCAACGAAGCAGGCATAACCATCAGTAAGTTATATTTTACCTTCTCATTTCTAAAGCTTGGGAGGCCGTATTTGCAGACTGATCGTAGAGGCTGCTCAGTTTTTCACATTGAAGCACAGAAACTGATGTTACAAGACTGGAGTTTCGCAACAGACACTGGTCAGAGCTGCCAACACCAAGCTGCGCTTGGACACCGAGACACGCCTCGGGAGACACGAGTCCTTGGCTCAAGCTGCAGCAAGGGATACCGAGAGCCAGAGCCGCTCCCAGTCCTTGAGGATGAGATGGCATTTCATCTGAGCTCTGGCCAAACTGACACAGCAGCACTGAGCTGGACACAGTTTAGTTGTGCTGGATTTGAGTCATCCATCTTATTTTTTGGTCTAAATCCAAGCTAGTTATTTTTAAAGCAGTCTGCAATAAAATACAGCTGCTGTGGAATTGGCTTCATCAGAAATGTAAGTTTGCAGGTATTTAGCCCACAATATGTAATTGTATGCGGGCAGTCTGCCGAAGCGCCAGAGAAAGTTACTTGGTTGAGAAATGCAGCCTTTGCACAAAAGTTCCATCAGGGCTTTTAGCCCAGAGACTTCAGTCTTAATTTAATCCAGCTGCCACACAAGGACCATTATAATCAATGAACAAAAAGAAGATTTGCACAGTCAGCAACAAAACGCCACTTTAAGTACCTACATATTTGAGAATCCAAGTAATGCTCCTATTCATAAATGAGAGGTTTCCAACTGAGCATGTAACAAATGAAGTACATAGATGCTGGGCCACCACATGTTTAGAAAAGCTGGGAGCCCCCCAAAAATAAAGTACATTTAGTCAGAGCTGGGCTTTCATCGTTAACAAAGTCACTGAAATAGCATTGCACGCCGTGGCTGGCTGTGGTCGGACAGCTGGCACCACTGTCACGTTAGCTGAATATCTATTTATGCAAGTCTGACACCACCTTAACAAGGAGCAATTTTTGCCCTCCTTTGCACAGTTCTGGCCCAAAACATTACACAGCAGTGCTACCCACTCGGAAAGTTACCACAGGACACTGCCATAGTAATTTTTCAAGTTTGCTATGAGCTTTTTCTTTCTAGTCCCCGGAAAATCAGAGCAACGCAAACGTAAATTCTTACTGTGTTTCACACAAAGTGCCCCCTGCTAATCTGTGGTGTTTTACTTTTGCTTTGCTCATTAATGTAAGCAGCCCGACTGTCATGTACCCTCCGTTTCTGCTGATAATGCTCAAAAGGTGCAAGGAAGAACATACTGTAATTATCTAAATCGGATCTGGACACAGCGGCAACATTACTGTACTGTGACAGAGCTATCTGCGTTAAAAGAAAAGAAAGAGGAAAAGCCCAGTATTCTACTCATAACCGCAGATGTGGTTTAAATGTTACAAATGTAATAGGAGCAGTCATAAAAACTGCAGGCATGACATAGCAATTTCAGTAAATACAGCACAGTAAATTGCTTATTAAATCAAGCTGCCCTCAAACAGGAGCTGTGGCTACAAATTCAAATGATACAGTGACATAATTTAACTGCACCAAATCACACTACTCCTGTCCTTTTCTTCCCGACCCTGAGATTTTAGAGCTTAGAGGAGCTAAAAAAAAACACCCCACCCTTCCTGAAGCACGAAACCTTCTGTGAGGCATTAAGCAGAGTGCACAAAAGGGTAGCAAATGCGTACGCACTGTGCTAGATGGTACGCTTTTCTTGGTAAATAGAACTTAACCTCTTGAACCTAAACCCTTGGACTCTGCTGGATGCAGTCAGTTTGTTTGCAAATATTTTTCTCTGAAGGAGCGAACAGACCACTTTGGCACTGTTCCCCGGGCCAGCGAGCAACTGGAATGGTGCTGGTGGCAGAAACGCTGTTTGGGCTCACCGTCTATCCAGTCCTGTCCTCATTCCAAAGCACGGCCCCTGCTGATGTCTGAGGTCCACCCCAATCACACCATGTTTTCTGCCATTCCAGGAAATGTACTGATCTTACTAAAAAGATTAAATTGCATCTGAAAGGCAAATGCACTAAGCGGCTACGGCAGCACGGCACCACAGAATTAATTGGACTTTTCGCTGGGGTTTGCCACTATTGCAAAAGACGACGTAAGTAATTTATGAACTGGATGCTCCAAACGATGTCTCTGGGTGTGCTGGTGGGAGAGACAGCCCATGCCTGCTACTGGGAATTTTCTCATCTCCATGGAATACAGCTGAGAACAGCAGCTCTCATTTCTGTTCTTCCAAACCAAGGTCAGAAGTTACCAGGACAAAAAAAAGGCAGTGCATCTTTCACATGCGGAACTGCAACACCAACAACTCGATCTCATTTGAAATCCCGTATTTTTCTTTCGGGCACACATGGAAAAGATCAAATTTAAGAAAAATGCCTAGAATACAATAACAAAAAAGCAGTAAGTAGGGCCCAGCAACACAGCACACGAATTGCACCTGACTGTACATGTCCGAAGATCAGCACGTGCAAAGGGTGATGCTGTTTCGAATGAAAGTTGCTGAGTGCATGAGCCCAATTAATACAAACCATGTGTGTGTGTGTTGAGACTGACCCCACAGGGCATCCAAAAACGGTCAGAGGTAAAAGAGAGTGACTACAACTGTTCTAAGACAAAGTGTTCACTTTATAGGTAGGTTGCAAAAAAAATTAGCAGGTTGAAATAGCCGGAAAGATTCCTTGCTACAGCAGAACAACTTAAAAAACACACTCCAAGGTGGAATCACTGGAAATGTGGCATTCACAGTTTGAAACATCTAGCAGGAGACTGGAAATTAACTTTGCTATCACTGAGCCACCACCTGCAGGTTTTGGAATAGATCTGCCAACCCCAGGACACTTCATTCATGACTGATGCTGAGACAACGCGCCAACGAGGGACTGCCCTACACACACACGCGCGTGCAGGGAAATCCAAACCATAGAGCACTTCCTAACTCTTGGAAAGAGCAGCATAACACTGTGCCCTCCGGGGGCCTACCGGCTGGACCACACCTTGGACCATAGACATATGGGGTTTTTTTGGAACAAGATGTATCATTGGGGAGAGACGGGATAACGCACTATCTAACTGGAGGGAAGAAGCGTATTAAACAAGCATTTGGCTGAAGAACGTATGCACACAGAGGTGACTAATCTCAAAACATCAACATTTTCAAGCCCAAATCACAGGTTCTGCATTTTGAAGAGAGGAAGATGTGATTCCTGCCAGTATTTTTTTTTTTTTGCTGGGTGCTGGACGTTATGCTACTATCTGCAACTAAGACATAGCCGCAAGTCCGATGCCACTCAGGAACCAAGTAACACGAAGTAACATGTACGATCGCCACTTTTACAGTCTTGAGCCAGGACCACTGCACTCGTCCACCTCTTCCTTTCGGGGAGCCAACAGACAGATTTCCCCTTTACAAGGGGACACTGCACAAACAGGGTTCTGACCTTTCAGCAAAGAGCCTTCCACATGACTCCAGATTTCAAAGGCTGAATTTACCCTACTGGATGTAGGACATAAGCTGTATTACAGCTTATGAGGTAAATCCTCCCCTTCCTCAAATTTACAGATGCTTTTTCAAGCAGTCCACATTTTGAATTCCCCATGTAGCTTAATAGACCTGCTGAGATGAAACAACTGCCGTGACTTTGTTAATTTTAACTGGTGTTTTCAACAAATGTACAATCTCAAAAGAAATCCCTCCCACCCAGCAAATAAAGATTCTTATTTTAGAATAAAAACAAGGGAAGGGAGCATTCACATAGTAACCTTACTGCCTTGAGCACTGGTCTGCAGAATTCTTTATTTTAAAATAAATAAATAATATTCTTTTTCATTCCTTTTTAAAAAAAAGTCCTTCAGAAAAAGGATTGGATTGCTTCTGCAATTTAGCACTTGTTTGTGAACCACTAAAAGTTAGCTGATCACACTCATTTGGTACTTTTTCTTTTGCTCACATAAAGTTCCTACCAGAAGACGTGAGGAGCAGAGCAAGCACTGACCCTGCATCCACAATGCTAAAACACTTCCCACACACAACTCCACTGAACGCCTTCAGGCCAGGCCTGCGCGTACGGCACGAAAGACAGCACTACCGGTCATAGTGGGAGTGGGAGCAGTGGCGTGGGGAAAGAACCCACCGTGTCCTAGGACAAGGTTAAACAAAACAAAACAAAATCTTAATTTGCTCATCACCCATTTGCAACAACAATGCAGGGGAAAAAAGAAAGAGCGCTCTTAAACCTGGATAACTAAGATTTAAGAGAAAACCCACAGCCTTGGCTTCAGCTTCCAAGGAAGCTTGTGAGCTGAAACAGGACCATGTGGAGGTCAGTAGGTGATTTATCGGTCTAAAAAAATAAACGGGTTAGAAGTGAAAGCAAACCAGAGAATCAGCTAGGAAGCAACATGGCCCCCAGCCGCCAGGGAAGTAAAGATTGTAGAGCAAACAAGCGAAGACAGACCCAGAGAACTTCTTGAGGTGACTCTGTCACAGGTATACTTTAGGGTTTCTTTTTCCTTGGAATAGCCTACAGCAGCCTGACACAATGAATGCGCCGCGTGGCTTGTAGATTAAAGGTACAACTTTTCAGAAGCATCTAAAGGATTTAGGAGCTTAAATTGCAGTGCAAATTCCACGGGAATTTGGCCCATAATTAATTAGGCTTTTCTGGAGTGCCTTTCTTTTTAAAGTGTTCTTTCCCCATGCAATCTCTGAGAAAGTGTGTTTGAAAATCAGGATGCAATTAACTGGAGCATCCCACAGCACAGAATTACAGTAAGCAGAACTAACATATGCAAGTGTTATTTCTGATTTCTGTTTCTTCAGTTTTCCTGGGGTCACTGTTAGTTTCTTTCCTGGACAAAAGGGTTTAAGGCTTTCTTGAACTAAGCCCCTCGTTGTGTAGCCAACTGCAGCACACTGGAAGCACAATTATGCTACTGAGATAAGACGAAATGCAGTGATGATGCACCAATTCATCATGTTTGGGTTCTTCTAATGAAGCCCATTACTCACAGAAGAGAATTTTCTCAAGCAGTTAGTCACCACCAGACAGCTTTCCCTGTTATTCCTTCCTTTTCTACAGGTGGTGAATAGTCTGGTGCTCCCCTCACCATCCCAAAAGTGCAATATTAGGAAAAGTCAACACCTAAATTAAAAGTAAACAAACAGTATTTAACTTTCCCTTAACCAAAAAAATTAACAATAAAACAGAACACCTTTCAGAAGCAAGCCAACCTTTTCATGAAGAAAAAAAAAAAGACAGAAACAGCCTGCTGTCCTTTTAATACTACTGAAAGATACCTTTCTTTAGCTTATTAAAATAAGCATAAAACCAAACTAAATACTAATTATAGCTTGCATAGAAACATTTTGTTTTGTAGTTTGTGCAAATCTTACTAAATAAGGCATGCTTGAGCTTTTAGGTAGCAATGCAGTAGTTATCAAAGAATGCTGAGAAACTGCAAGGAAAATTCCAGGCAGTCTGCAATCCACATCCACTTACACAGTTCATTTGACTTCAAAGACCAACAGCTGATAGCTGCAGATCTGTCTGTAACATAAGGCAATATGGTATGTGTAGGGTCCAGCACCTGCTTTCGGCTAGTCATGGGTTTAATACACATAAGATCACTTGAATTCAAAAAACCTGAGCCGCTAGTTAAAAAAGAGGGCTTCAGATCTGGATCAGTAAGAACCCCGTTTCAGCAAAAAGGAGAGGAAGGGGGGGAAGAGGACAGAGACATGAAGAAGCACAACCCTTCACATAAAGGGGTTTTGTGCAGATTTTGCTTATATTTTTATATTCTGAACTGTCCCCGTGGGGCAATGTTTTTCCAAACAAACTGTCTTCTAACAAGTTATCCAGAAGAGTTTCTGGAACAGGAAAAGCTAAATTGTTTGCCTCTCTCAGCCAACCTAAAGTGTCTATTGCAGAAATTCAACAGGAATCAGCAACACTAAAGAAGGGTGGCCGTGTAAAGACGAGATGAAGTAGGAAGCTGCAGTAAGAGCAGTATCAGAAGTCTCTCAAATAAGTTATGTAGCACAGAGGGAAATTATAAGGCCTAAAATAAGGTCATGTGGAATAACATTTTGCCTCCGTCTTCCCCCTCCAAATCAAGTATTTTCAGGAAATATTGAAGTACAACCTTCTTTTGTAAGCAGCTTTGCAGTAAAAATCCGTTTAAACTCCAAAAGCTTTTTTTAAAACACGTTTAAAAAACCCCACTAATAATAATCCTCAAAATCCCCCAGTATTTTGTAACATAAAATGGAATGTTCCTGGGCAAGAGCTGCCAGCTCCTTCAGGAACTCTGGGAAAAGGGCAGCTGCGAGTACAGCATTCCTCACGTGCGCAGGAAGGCCGGGGTGAGCCAGGCCTTTCTTTCCTTTCTGCCCCAGGAAAGGCTGGAGTACGGCTGGGTAAGCTTCAGAGAGGTTCCGTCCTTTCCCTGCGTTGCTGCTGTGCTGGATGTTACCTAAAGCCAGGAGGAAAAAAAAAAAACAAAAAAGGCTCCGTATATTAAGCGCACACAGAATTTGTAGCGTCCAAACCCAGTTTACAAGGATACTGCTCAGAGCTGTAGTTTGCAGTACTGAGACCGTGCAGGGAGATATTCCAGTAATCCCAACATTTTAAAGTTCCACGTAGCCTGATTCGATCGCATTTTTTATTAGCTATCTTTCCCCAAGTTATATATTACTCAGTTCCGCTCTGATGAGAGAAATATGTGGGCAGAAGAGGAGTCCAGGGAACGAGTAACATGGATTTACCTTATGAAATAGCAGATAATATCTACCCATCTAGACCCAGCATGGTTGTCTCCATTTAAATGACACTGTGTTCTGGCCCTCCCCCAGATCAAAATATCGTTTGGACTTGGCTTCGCTCTCTTTCTCTATCCTCTCCCCATGAATCGTCGAGTAAATAGGTTTGAGGCCGAGCTACTGCATCACCATGGGAGTTTGAAGCAAGCTAGAAACTAAGGGAAAAACCGTTGGAAAATTTGCTTTTTCTACAGCTGTAGGCCCCACTAACTACACTTCTCTTTGACTCCCCGTAAAGCAACTAAACATTAATAAAAGAGCAAGCAAAAGCCACCGTGTGCTCTGCTATATGATCCAGGCTGCCAGAGTTCAGAGGATCAGGGCTCAAGCATCAGAACGCATGGAATTACAGTGACAGCAGCACTTAAATTTCAATCAATTGCTCCTTGTTTCAACCTGAAGCATAACTACACCTTAATTAAATGATAATTAATTTAGTGAAACTAAAAAGGTGACAAAATGTAACACTGATGGAAATAAATACTTTACAAAGAAAAATTAACCTGCAGAACTCACTGCCACAAAATGTCGTTGAGGCCAGAAGCGGAGACAGATAAAATCCTACCCAACTTATGAGCGGATGTTCTCATGAGGTGTATAAGTAAATCATTAAAAAAAAAAAAGGACTGTCACATTAACTCACATGCTGCAGATAAGCCAAGCGCTACATTGCTGCATTACAAAGAGGTTTCCCTTAAAGCGCATTCAGTTTGTGTTAAAACAGCTCCGTCTCAGTTACATCAGCCTTTTTCTGAAACCTCTACAAGCAGCTAACGCGAGGACCGGAGCGGTAGATGAATGCCTGACCCAACGCAGCAGAGCAATCCCTCTGTTCAACAGCTCTGCACTTTTGTTCCTTCCTTGTAGTTCTCCTAAGGCACTGTGGAATTACTGCGCGCTTCCAAATGGTCGAAAGAAATTTTCATCTTAATCATCTAAGAGTTGTACTTTTCTTGAGTTTAAAAAAAACCTTTCCAACTCCAGACTTATCAATCATTCATATTGTTATTCTACAAATTTTTATCTACCAGAGTACAGGAATTTTAGTTCTGTGGAAAATTCTGACTGTGGGAAGAAAAACAACTTAAATTATGAATTACAACGAAAAGATAAAGTTTTGAGCTTCCCTT
Organism: Phaethon lepturus; assembly: GCF_000687285.1. Lineage (NCBI taxonomy): Eukaryota > Metazoa > Chordata > Aves > Phaethontiformes > Phaethontidae > Phaethon > Phaethon lepturus. Next base: position 18,740 of record NW_010565416.1, on the reverse strand, counting down.
GAAGATTTTTTTTTTTTTTAGATTTTCTAACGGCAAAATGCTTCATAATTAATATTTTAAGTTTTTTATGTAGTTTAGCCAATATAACCAGAATGCTAGTACACTGGCAAAGCTTTTCTTTTTTTTTTTTTTTAAACTCCCCTTCAAAAATCATAAAAATTGATACATTTCCCTAAAAACATTTTGATTTAGATTTAACTGCTTATTGGGGAAAAGAAAAAAAAGAAAGAAAAAACCCACAGAAAGCAGGTCTAGGGACCAGAGATTTCTTTTTTTTTTTTTTTCCTTTGACCAGGATTGTCCACTTCTTTCTAGGGCCAGGATGCAAACTGAATCATACAATTGAGAAATTGAGAAAATTAGTACTTTGGAGATACTGTTACTAATGCACTGAAAGAAGGGCAGCATTTCATATGGGATCTACATCATGACAGCTCTACATACCTAACCAGAACCCGAGCTACTGTGGATGGAAACCACATACTACTGCAAGCAGAAAATAACAAAATTGTCCACTTCTGATTGAACACCTTCAGAGACCACCACTGTCACGAAAAAGGAAATGCTCTGGAATATTTTGGGTTTACGTTTGCATTCCCCACTAAGTCTGGCTTCTGTTTTTCAGATTTTCAGATGTAAGTTCTGTAGGAGGCCAGTTATGCTCAGACCTGCAAAGAAAACTTTGGGATTATTCACCGCTTCTGTTTGGGGAAAAAACCTCAGAGAATAGCTAATTTGCACGACACTCCGAGGATCCTGCGGGAGTTCCTCATTACTTACTTTTTTTTTTTTTCTTTATTTACCATTATTGTAGCAGTTCCTACCTTGTGCTGCTTAATCAATATAATGAACTACCGTAGGTTGATGGACTACTGAGACAACTTGCCCCTGGGATTACAGTTTGATTACTTGCATCACCAGTCTTGTTGGGAACCAAGTATGCAGTTATCCAGACATTTATTTACTCTCCATCTACTTGTCAAGAGATGCCTTCTTTACAGGAGTTGCCACAACACAGAAGAAAATGTTCCAACAGGGTGACTCAGCAGCCTTGTTTCAAGTTCCTAAATAATGACCAGCATGAGTAAACCTGGCAAATTCTGAAGCCCACAGAAGAAAACTGGTGTAAAATAGGAAGTATAAATAAATGCCATTGGGAATGCATTATGTAAAAGTTCTTATTGCCAGCACCTGCAAAAAAGGACACTAAATGTTGCCTCCTAATCTCATCTCCCACATGCTAGCTACAATACCATCTAATTGTAAGGCTTTCTAATCTATGGCACCGGAATATAGAGCCTAAAATACTACAGACATTTGCAATACACAGATCCTTTCCAGCAGGCACCTTCCACAGACTAATTCTTCGAGAAGCAGCCTTAGCAAGATCATCATTTTACAGACTAGATGTACTGCAAACCTTAGAAACACATACCATGCCGACCAGAAACTAGGTAAACTATTATTCAGAGCATCAAAAACCAAAACCACAATTAAAATGGCATATAAAAAGTCCCGCTTTCCACACCTCTGGAAATCCAAGAAATGTATCAACATCTTCACAGAGGCATGGGCAGAGTAACTGATCATTAATGACTCGCAATGATGAGTAAGCACACACCTGTAAACCCACCCTCTCTTGAACCCTGTTGCTGAGTCAGCTCTTAATCACTGCAGTCACTGCTCTCACCAAATTTGACACACTCCCTTCACATGGGAAGTTGGCTTTTAGGGGAAACCTGCACCCAACACTGCCTGCTCAGTAGCAAGTGGAGAACAAGCACGTCCCCAGGGCAGGGCCTCAACTCTACCAGTTGCCTTGCTGCATCTGGAAAGTTCTCAGAACGTAAGATTCTTCATTTTGCTTATTTTCGCTAGCTTCTCCCATGGCAGTGTAAATACTGGTAACTATCGAGAAGGGTGTAGTGTGTGTTGTGCTTGAGAAGCAGCAGACATTACAGAAGGCCCCTGGAAAGCTGGCTTGTTGGGGTGATACACATTTAACTCCCCACTGCTCTCTAACTGCCTTGGCTTTTTCACCCACCCACCCCCCTCCCCTTTTTTTATTTGTTCAGTTTTTTGTTTTGTTTTTAATTCAAGAAAGCACATTCAAAGTTTTCTGGCTAATATCTATCTCCTTCAGTAGTAGCCCAAACCATGATATGAAGCCTTATTCGATTGTTGCAGAAACCAATTCATTCTGGACTTCTGTCCTCCCTAACATTTATCAAAAAAGAACCAATGACTAGCTGAAGGTCAGGCTAAAAATAAAATGAAATCATGCACATATGCCATCTCACCTCATGCCTTGAAAGCAAGTTTGTTTACAGCCAAACTGACAGTGAGCCAAGAGCTGTTTTTTTCCTCCTTTAAACAGACATTTTCTGTAGCAAATAAAAGATTCTAAAGAACAAAAAAACCCCAAACAGATCCATATACTGTGGCCTACGGAACATCATCAGTTTGAAGTCAGAAGGGTACATCTGGTTAATAATATTCACAACGCATCACACCTACTTTTAATCATGCTGTAGAAAGCAAGAGGGGTAACTGGTGAGTCATTCCACCCAGCACTCCTCCAACTGTGGTTAACATTTACCTTTGGTTAGCAATTCTTCCGTGGCATCAGACACGTCCACACGAAAAAGCAAGTACTGTTGGGCCTCCAGGAGAAGACCTGGGAAGTCTTTTTCAACAGAAGCAAAATGTTCAATTTTGTTTTTCACAGATGCCAGCACCTGCCAAAACAACAGTAACAATTACTTCTTCCTCCCTTGGTCCCAGCGCAGCCACAGACTGAATACTCAGGCTTCCTCTCGCTGCATTAAAATAGAGTTACGACAAAAGTTACGGTCACACAGAATTTCCAGTTCTTTGCACAAATGTAATTAAAACATCAAAATTAGATGAGAGGCTCTCAGACAGGTGGGAAAGCAACAGGTGGAACTGAAAAGAGCTAACATAAGGTTTAACGAGACACCAAAAATACTGTTCCAGTAGGCATGGCTAACGCTTGTGGTCAAATACCTGATAAAGCGACCGCACACTAGGCTGAAACACCATGTTGGTGTTGAGCAGAAAGGAGCGAAGAAGAGGCTGTGGATAACTTGCCAGCTGAGTAATAATCCCAATAAGCAGCAAATTTACGTGCAAGGAATTCTCCAGCATGTTCTCCAGCTTCGACAACACTACACTGATGAACGGTCCTGCAAGAATAGAAGGAGGAACCAGTGCTTTTGTTTTCACAGAAGAAAAATCCCGAGATCTAAGAAACAGGCATTTAAAAGGAATTTTGATCATCATAACCAATAAAATCAGACCTTCCACACACTAATTAAAGCCAGCAGGGAGAAAAAACAAACTGTACCTGAACAGACACAAGAGACTTAACAAGAGGTGCTAAAAGCTTTTGTGAGTAGAAGCATTCTCGCTAGCTAGCCAATGAGTTTACATTAATGGCATATTTAACATGCGTAAGTATTCTACTTTACGTGTGCCAATAAGGATTTAGCTTAGTATAGTATGGTCTACTGTTCTGTTCCCTTTGAAGTTAATCAGGGTGGTACCACTAGTTTCAATGCAAACAGAATCTGCCCTTTTTACAGTTGTTGTGCCTAATCTCTGCGTAAGGACTGGGCAAAGTAAATTATAGCTAGATTTCTTGTCTTCTCAAAAAATGGTGGTGTTCTAAAGAAAATATGAAAATGCTACTTTAAAACATAAAAATCAAGACCTGTGATAGTTCACGTCACAGGAAGAGGCATTTTCAGTACTGCAAACAGTCACACAAAGCAGGGAAGACATTAAAAAAGATTTATAAGCAAAATTATTGGAAGACGTAGGCTTTATCATATAAATGTCACCAATAAATAATAGCTTTAGTTTGTGTATTCATGCTGCAGGATAACCACTGAAATACAGAAGCATTTACCATGAAAGTACATAAACCCTTAGTGTTCAAGCTTAAGAAACCTTTGCAAGGCTGAGCATGGCTTTAACCAAATAATACTTATCATTCGACGGTACGGCTGGTGAGATCCTTGAGGCAGTCTGTAAGAGTGACCTAATGGCAAGTGAAGTCTTAGAAACATCCCTCACCCCACACCCACCGCGCTCTGCTGGCTGTGTGAAAGCTAGGGAAACCACCCAGGAGAATCCCCAGGTGACGCAGTTACAGCATTGCTAACTTGGAACGTCCCACCCTAGTCCCCAGCAGAAGACGCACGCCACGGGCATTCCTAGGGTCAAGCAGGAGGCCATAATTCAAGCGCATTCCAGCTCCCCTCAGCTAGCAATGGCTGCCATCTGAGCTACCTGGGCATAGGTTAGCCCAGTTTAATACGCCTGCTGTAAACTATGGCAGAGGCTAAAGCAATTCTGGGCCAGCGCAACAGTAAGGATCAGATAGAAATGTCTCCATTGCTACTTCACCTAACAGAGCATCACTAAAGGTTGAAGTCTATCATGTTTTATAGTGACCATGAGTACAAAGCAAGCACTCCGCTGAGATTCATCTGTCATGGCTAATGCTAGCACAGCTCCATTCACAAGAGGAAAGGTGGGAAGGCCAGTGTTGACGAGGCTTTACGTGGCTGCTACCTTTCAACCACCATGTCAGCCATCAGAATGAAGGTTGCTATCATATCCTGCAGGAATGCCCCCTGCCTGGGTACCCAACGGAGCAGCCCCAAAACCTTCTGCTGCGATACAGTTTCTCCTGTCTCAACATAACCTACTGCTTCCCCTCTCACGTTCATGGAGAAATTTTCATAGAGCTCCTGAGGATCCCGGTGCAGCGTGAGCTCTACTGTAGCAAGAGGGATCGCAGGAGAAGGAGTTGAGATAAATCACTGTTTCTCTCCTCTAGGTCAGACTTCAAAGCTGAGTAGGTAAAGCTGAAGCTAGTACTTGTTATAAGTGCTGCATGCCACTGCAAGAGAGGTTACCAAGATCTATTAAAAAATTTCTCAGCGGTAGAGTGACTTTTCCCCCAAAGAAATTATTGGAATGAAAATTAGAGGAGTTAAGCAGAGCTTGCAAGCCTTGTAAGAAACAGGGTAAACAGATGAGATATCAAAAAATTATGCCTTTCCTGACAGTGCATCTCTATGTGGCCATGAAGTTAAGCACTGATTTTGCGGAGGGAGGGAATATAAATTCCTGCTCCTGAACACCACATTCTTTCTTGCTCAGGGGAAAATAGGGATGATAGTGTTTAATGCTTTTAAACTGGACATAGACACCAATAGGACATTTTCTTCATAGATCCGTAGGCCTGAAGAGAGCATCTTTGCACTGCTGACACTGTGTGTGGGAACCTCTGTCTGGTTATTTGATTCTGCAGAGCAGCCCCATCTCATGACAGCATCCCAGGACAGTGAAAGCAACCTAAAATCCTGATCACACACATCTGCAAACACAATATAGCATTCCAAAGTAAATATACTATATTTGAAAGACAAAGCAATCTCAACATTTCTGAGGTATCATTATGAGCAACTCATTACTTGCAATCACTAAGATATCCATTACAGCAAGGTAAAGAGCCTAAGAGTGAAACATGTTGTGGATGGGGAACAAATCAGCAAGGCTTTTTGTGTGGGGTTTTTCCCCCTCACCTTTTTTTTTTTTCCCCCCTTTCTTTGTTTTGCTTGGTTGTGGGGTTTTTGTGGGGTTTTTTTTGTTTGGTTGGGGTTTTTTTGGAGGCGGGACGTTGGTTTTGGTGTGGGTTTTCTGGAAAGGAACAAATGCAGGGGGACTGGATGAAGAATGAGAGACAGGGAGAACATTTCTGAGCTACATTTGACAGCACATAATGGGAAACAGGAAGGTTTGAATGCGATTAGCTTCTGGCACAAGGAAATTGCCACCACAGCAAAAATAGCAAATTGATTGAAAAATAGGCTGAATTTTTCAATTAAGAAACAGTGCCAGGCATGCTGGCCACAGCTGACCAGAAAGGGCTGCATTTCAATCGACACGAATGTCTTCCCCCTCCTTTCAAATGAACAAGAAGCCATCTTATAGAGGTTTTGTTTCAGGTGAGGAAACCCAGATACATTATGATTTTTTTTTAATCATTTGCATTACTGTGGTATCTAGGAGACCTAATTAAAGATCAGGAGCCCACAGTGCAAGGAGCTGTACAAATACAGATCAGAAGCCCACTCTACCCTCCGGTAGCACTGTCATTCCTGAATGGCTTGGACAGTCTGCGGAGACCAAGCTTAAATTGCTGCCTGGTACAAGGCAGAAAAGCGTGCCAGCAGCGAGGGCAGACCTGCCACCGGAGGAACGGGACGCCCGGACAGAGCGTGGAGACAGGCACGTACAGACCTGGCACCAGTGCTGCCACCTCGTGCTAAAATGTGAAATAGCAGAGAGGGAAAAGATGGCAACGTGATCCCTCATCCATAGCATCAGAGGTGAAAGCCATCATAAAAAAACCAAATTATTCACCTGGGTTCCGTATATTATAATAGTTACTCCAATCCCCTTCCAACTGCAAAAGCTTTCTCTAGAATGATGGAGCTCTTGCATACAAACAGCATAATCCCTGCTCAAGATTTTAAACAATTACCAAAAAAAAGCAGCCAAAAATCCTCTGAGCAACCAGCATTTGCTGTCACCACACTGACTGCTCTGCTCTACTTTCACATTGGATCTCTCACTCCCCTTGGACAGGTCTCAGCTATCTGGAATATACCCTATTTCATGCCAGGACTGTTCTTTGCTCTATGCTTGTGCTGTGTGCCACGCAGCATGATCTCATTTGTCCACCTTTAATCACCACACCTTCCTGTATTTGTTATGTATGTAATTAACAGGACATTCCACCTGTAAACGGAGCACTTTGGCTCCTTGCAGCGTGCTTGGGAGAGGCATCCTCCTTTGGTCCAAAGGGAGATGTCATGCTCTCTGCAGAAGGGGTGTCTGCTGAGAAATTCTCAAAGTCCTCCTCTTCTTCTGCAGGAGAGACAGGGTCAGGAGTATCCAACTTCTGCTCCTCCAGACTTGCACTGTTTGGATCCAGTTCCTTAATAATTTTGTCATACTGTGCAATTAAATCCTCACCATCTGTGCTCAGCAGTCTTACACTTAAGTTACGATCTGCCTCCTGAGGAGAAAGCTTCAACTCTAAGTCTGGCTGTGGATCAATCTCAAGCATTTTCTGGTTTATTTGTTCTTTCATTACACCTTGAATCAAGCTTGAATTTCTCTTACTGTGCTCATCCAAGTCCATTTCCAGCTGGTTCTTTGCAAGAGGCCCATTGACTACAGTCTGGCTTTGGACCTCACATTCTCTGGCTACATGTGAAATTTTCTCCTTGGAGTTGTCCTCATCTTCTGTATCCTTCTGGGCACATAACCTGTAAACCATAACATCATCCTGAAAGTCTGATTCCTCTATGTAAGATCCTTTGATGAGCATGATGGCAGTTTTTTTCATTTCTTGAATGTGTTTTGGTGGCTCTGCAGGTGGATGCATATCTGTGCTTCCCAGATCATCATACGGTTGCAATGAGCTCACATCAGAACCAGGAGAAATCCCTGTGTCATAGCTATCATCCCATTCTAGGTCCAGCTGCATCTTCTCACTGAATGGAGTTACTTGAGAAGAGCTACACATAGTAGGTGTCCTTTGCTGGAGCCGAAACATGGGGTGTTCCACATCTGTACTGCTCTCCTCAGCAAGCGTTTGGATAAAGGTGTCTGGATCAGGGTTTACTCCATCATACAAGGCAGACCAAACCTTACAATCTTTCAGACACTGGAGTATGGCTTCTTGAGCTTCCCCCAAGTACTGCAAGTAGCTGATGTCCACAGCTCTTCCATATTCCACAATGCAAGTAGATTCAGAAGGGTGCCTACCAGAATCTGAAAGTAAAGAAGATTACTCATACCATGACATAATAAAACAACGCAAAAAAGTTCTTTAGCAAGGTAGGCACTAAGACATGGCAGGTAGAGGCTTTAGTCCCAGCTATCCAATAAGGCAGGAAAATCAAAGTATAAAGATTAAGAGATTTGCTCATAAACATACATGACTTGTTGCAATTGCCAAGACAGAGCTCAAGATTTCCAAGAGACCAGCCTGCATTCAAACCTTAAAATGACAGCGACCACTCTGAAGCAGCAAGAGTTGCAGTCAGGTATCTGTTCATTACTTTCATGAAGGCATATTCAAGTTGTATAGCTGTTATAATAAGGTTTCAATAGACCTGGACACACGGATGGAATTAAATAAGCCTTCCAGTCCAGGCTTGCCCAGTTTATTGTTGCCTACCACATTTCTTCCCCCTCCCATCCTTCCCAACCTCCTCCCATGAGCTGCTACCAAATCAAACTTAGTTCATGATCTGGTCTTCCCCTGAGGACCAATTACCTTTAGTTTGTGCTGTTTTTCTCCACTGAATATAATCTCTTTCTTGGCTTTCAAGTGTCAAGGTGATCCCAGTGGAGCAGCAGACTGGTGTCAGGGCAAGCAGTTTTGCAGCAGATACAGAATAACAGTCTCTCTCTTTCACAGCCCACCGCTGGCTCAACATCATGTGGTTACATGGGATCAGATACCTGGAACAGCAGTGTCTAGCATTACTTCATCGTCCTTTCATGTTACAGAAAGCAACAACATAAAAAATTCCCTTCCCACCTTCCTGCCCTCTCCAAATTAAAAGAAACCGTAATAATAATCTTGACAGTGATCCACACTCTAAAACTCTCAAGAGCATGAAACCCTGACTCTTTATATTGTAAAGCTACAGCTTGATGAGGAGCTGTCAAGATTAGTAGAGATAGGAGATCAGCTGCATCAGAACAGGGAAGTGAACAATCTTTGCAGGTCAGAGCAAACTTGCTGTAAGAAGGGATAGGCAGATGTCAAAAGCCAGCAGGGTGGTTTGGTCCCACTATGAGTTCTGTCTCAGAATCCTGAATTTATTTGTTTTCCTGGAAAATCCAGAGACAGCCAGTTTACACGTACCAGGCCAGCAGCCAGCAAAAAGGAGGAGAGGGTCATCAAGGTGTTGTACTGCACTTGATCAAGACTGAGCTCTCAGGCAGAGGAGGAAATAAGGTATGGGGAGCACAAGGAATAGAGGAAGCGCAGTAGTCTTTAGAGCCCTTTTTGTTAAGAGCCTCAGTGTTAACTGGACTGATGTTTTACCATTGAAAATGAAAACAAATTCTAAAGGATTCCCTAAATAAACAAAAAGATTAAATACAGCACTCTACTGCTGTTAGAGTGGCAACATATGTCCTAACAGCATCCCCAGGCACAGCACCCAGATCTATAGGGAATTTCACCTTAATGCCTGTGGTGGAGGGACAGACAGTATCTGAAATGTTTACATGATCTACGTTGCTAAAAGCCTAATTTAGTTACACCAATATTTCCAAATGAATAATCAATTCTCTCTAATACACACAGCAAAATTACAAGTGAGTATTCTGAAGCAACACATAGAATCATCAGTTAAAAGCAAAAATAATCAATACATTTAGTACACGTCGTGGTTTAACTGTGCCAAAACCAGCACAGTGCATTACACAACAATCTACCTGCAACAGTTCAGGACCCAAACCTGCAGTATTCTCGGTGAGAGAGGAATTCAAAGAGGTGGAAAACAACAAGAAAGAAGGTGGAACTGCAAATTACTATATAGCTCTGCATCACAGTGTATAATACACTAGAGAAAACATGCAGGACAGAAGAAATATACATTTAGAAGCAGGGAATAAGCAGTTTGGAGGTGATAAATACATTCTTAGCTTCTCTTCTCTCACTTTTATAGAAATAAATCACAAGAAAAATCTCTTGCTCCTGAAGATCACAGGATGTAAATCACACTTCTTGAGGTCTAGTAGACTTTTGTCAGAATCATAAATATTCTTATCTCTGTAGTTGCTTGGATTTCTTGGAGAACTCTCATCCAGCTCTGCAACCATAGGCAGAGACTATGTGTCCCAGAATTAAGAGGAAGAGTGGAAAAAGGAGTTGGGGCTTTACCTTAAAACTAGCTGTAACATCACATCTTCACAATGCAAACCAATGAGTGTTCTGAACAATGCCAAGGAGACCACACAGAGCTGAAAAATGATAAATGTCAGTTTTTCATCTGGAAACTGTATCTTTCCAGTCTTCCCTGCATACTACGTTACAAAATGTCTCTGCCACAACATCATGCTTTATAAGACACTGTTAGTATGCCATTTCATTTTGTCAGCACCCCTATGGGGTTTGGGGTTTTTTTTTTTTTTTTGAAGTTGTCTAGAACTGTACACATAACATGCTACATTTTAACAAAATACAATCCAGGATTTTCCTTCAAATAAGCTATTAAAAAAGGCAGTAGTTTACCAGTCTTTAATATTATTCAAATTTATTAATTTAATTTCACCTTGTAAAGCGAACCTTGTAACTTCGAAGATAGTGTGTTAGTTTTTACCTCTGAGATAGAATTTGAACCAACTAAAGGTCTTTTCTGAAAGAAAAGTTATAAACCACCTCAAGTTTCTGCTGCGTTAAGTATAATGAATGGTTAGTGTTCAACACATTAAGAAGCTGAATGCTTCCATACATATAGCTTAATGCACTGACAGAGACCAGGACTAAACAAGTCATTTTGATCAGAATCTACTCCATATGGACTGTTCACAGTCCCTCCACTACAGGTCACATGAAAGGCTGGGAACCATAGCAAGGCATGAAGATCCTTTCTGCGAGACCAGCAGAAAGGAAAGAAAAATAGGATTCCCTGTTGGAATTGCATGCTTGCCTTTTTGGCAAAGGTCTGATCAAATATACTCGTAACTAGGTATTTCAGTAGTCACACTCAGCAGAGACAAAAATCATGCCCATTCTGTGAGAAGCATCCAACTTTCACACTGGCTTCAGAACAGACTTGAAACATGGACTTCTACAGGCTTTTCTGGTCACTAATTAGGCATACAACACTTCCAAAGCTATCGTAATTACATTTCTACCTGCCAGACGCTTGCTAGACTGCACAGTTATGTCCAACGTAGTAGAAGCAGGAGCTGTAAGCTTTCACTGGTTTTCGTGGACCACAGCACCACCATCTCCCTGCCTCTTAATGCATATTTCTGTGGTCACATTCTCCTGCACCGCTCTCCTCTCGAAACAGTATCTCACAGCTGGCTTAGACTCCAGGACCAAGCTAACTCCTGTGAGAATTATTTAGCTAAGTTGACCCTTTGCTAGAGTTTCAAGTTGGTGCTTAAATCTTGCCTCTCCCTGTATTAATTATGTAAACCCAATAATTAATATATGAAATTAAATGCACTTTTCAGTAGCTAACAAAAGAAATAGATTAGGACAAAATATGGAAAAAGCTTCAGATTATTTCTCTACCTCATTTTTTCAGTCACTGAACATCCTTTGCAATTCATGCAGTACTAAATCCAGCAACCTTCCTGGGCATGGCTTCTCCTCCAGACTGCAGAATTTCCTTCTCTTCTCTGCAGTCACTTCCCTTACACCCAGCTTTTAAAATGCTCTGTTCTAACTCTGCAGCAGCACATTGCTATGTTCCTCTCTCCAGCCCGTGCTCTCTCAAGTCTTAACGTTAAAGAGTCTTTGTTTCACCATTTCCAGTTCTTTCAGACGAGTGACTCTGCTCCCCTACAATATGATTGACTGCCCATAGTGACCAAGACCAGATGAATGCATATATTTCTTGAAAAATACATATTCATACATTTCCCTTACGTGGTAGCTATATCTGTGGAACAGTCAAACAGCAAAGTTTAAGTGAACCTCACTTGATAGCCTCTGAAAAGCAAAAGTTTCTTTGATTGCCTTCCCTAGTTTGGTCATTGAACTAATATCCAGAGAAAGGGAAAAAGCAGAGAGAACAGAACCAGGGAATGCTCATGAGCTGGCTTACAGTGAAGCAAAGCAGAGCTCAGACTTGGTGCCCTGCCACCACTGTCCACTGCTTGTACTGGGAGCCAACAGGAAGGTACTAGTTAGTCCAAGATCTCACGTCTACAGAAATAGATGGAGAAAGTAAAAGGGCAAGAGAAGAAGAAATAACCAAAACTAGAGTTCTTATTAAGAGTAGGAGTTGAAGAGCTTCACAACAAGCTTTTGGAAGAAGCCAGATCCTTGCACGAAAGGTGTGTTTTAGCACAGAGGGAATTTCTAATTTCCTCTGTGAAATTTACTGAGAGCCAAGTCTAACTTTTCTTCATATCCTGAAAGTTCAAAGAACCCCTGCTACTGCCCTAAATTTTCCTGTATTTAGGAAATTTCAGTTTACAGGGAAACATTTCTCATTTGTCTTTGCAACCATATTGCAAATTAGAAATCATATGAATAAGTAAAGATAGTCTATTTTTGTATTTTGTAAACAGCAAAGATTTAATATATGCTCAGGAGACAAAGAGGATAGTATTTTTACAGGTCCTTCTGGCCATCTGTCTGTACATAAGTTTAACTCTGTGAAATATTAATAAGTAATTTCATCAATAATAACATATGCAGCTTTTGTGCTACAGAGACACAGAAGGCTGCAGTTCTGGCTTTTGCACTTGGGCACGCTATTCTGCAGAAAACTCATTTAGCATCACAGAACCATTTTGGCCGAGATCCTGAGTTGCTCAGGGTTGCAGAATTCTTTACAATGCCCATCTTGTTTGCCTATGGAACAGTAATTAATGATTAGCAGAGACAACAGCATTTGCATTTTTGTCGACAGAAGCTGTTTCAGTTTTCAGAGTTAATCCATCTTAGAGATGCAGTAACTGCAGCATATATCCATATTTGCATGCACTCACATTTCAAAACAAATTTCAGATGAAGCTACTGTCCCTAATATACAAATTTAATATACATGCTGGTGTTCCGGCTTCTCTTGTACCTGCACTAGAACAATATTCTTTATTTCATCCGTGAAGCTGTGCATCACACAAGATTCAGCCAAGACTGCCAGCCAAGCAAGGCTCAGAAGCGTAGTCCAGTGCAACAAGTAGTTGTTTTCTCTGCCAGAAGATCCAGCTGTTAGCAAAGGTAACTCTATCTCTGTCAGCTAGCTCTCCAGCCACTGTGGTGCATTGTGTCTAGGCTGAGAAGGGCAGTGAAGGCAAAGAAGAGGAAGCAGCAACCTGATCACTTGAGCAAGAAAGCACCTTCTTTTAACCAAAGAAGAAAGCAGGCAACATCACAGTTAAACAAACGTGCTGCAACAATACAGACTTAATTCCTGAGAAATATATTGGCAATACCGCAATTCACAACTTGTATCAATGTGGAGACATCCTTAAAGGGCTTCCATCATCTCACAAGGACTATTTGAAAATGCTTGTTGCTTGGCAAAACTCCAAAGATCACAAATGCTCCTCACCACGAGTATATTTATAAGTCCCAGGGTGAGTTATCTATTGCAGCACTAATTCAGCAGTATCCAGAATAAAAATGCTTCCAAATTTACCTTTACTTTTCTAACAGAAGCCTTCCAGAAGTCCTCATCTGCCTTTATCCCATTTCCTGTATGTGTGAAACTACCTCACACATTTATCAACCTAGTATAGTCGTGGCTAAATGTCATCACACACACCCTCCCTCAAAAAAAAAAAAAAAAAAAAAAGAATAAAATTAAGGGGGTGGAGAAATCACACATTTGGGGGGGGGGGAATTCCTAGTTAAACAGATACCCACTGAATATATGGAATCTCCCATTTAACTATTTGGCCTGTAATCATGCTGAGTACCTGAACTTTCTTCCTGCTTATCTTACCCGGAATGGTGTGTTGATTCGGCTAGTAAGCGTATCTAGGATATGCACATTCTCATGTCGGTGCAGCAAAATAAAACGGAGAAAAATCTTGAGGAGGGCTGGCTCTGAAACACTACGCAAAAAGAGATCCAGGTATGCAGTAGTAGTCATCACTTCTTCCACAGTCACCTATAAACAAAAATAATGTAAATGCAAACATACCACACACACAAAATATCCATCCATCTTCTGCAACTGTATGCCTGGCAAACACTAAGCTCTCCATACACAACACTGCCACAGAAAGATTCAGGTCTTTGCTTTTAAATTTGTAAAGAGCATGTTTCTGAATGACTCGCGAGCATTTTGAACCCATTTCTTATCAGTGTTCCTTCCCCAGGAAAAAACCCTCCCCCAAACTGACACCCCAAATCTCACACATACTGAAATACAATGAGCCAACCCCTGACAGAAGCTCCCCACCACCTTTCTGCCCATGTCAGCTCTTTTGCATCACACTTCTGTCATTCTTCAGAAGCATTTTCAGATGTTGTGAATACCTGCATCTACCACTTTATTAAAAATCAATGGCAGAGCACAATCACGCACAGTACAAACTAGGTTTGAATCTAGAGCTTTAAAGAAAAAAACCCAAAACATAGCTATCCAGAATTTTGCTACAATTTTCCTTCTTTTTATTTTCCCATAGCATAATTCCTCAACTCACTCAATTTTCAAAAGCAGTATATATACACACATACACACAGAAGCCAAAACCCAAAATCTTTGCTGCTGACTATTTGTATATCAAAATACAATTCACATATCCATGCAACATTTGCACACCATAACCCACACTGCTCTGCTTATGGCAATCCTTTGGAGCTTATCTATTCACAGTATGCATTGGCAAAGCACAGAAAATTCCAAAGGCCACCTCTGCACCACACACTGCTGTTGCAAAGTCAGCTTTTTAAAAATAGTTACCTAGGAACCTAATAAGCTTAAGTGCACACAGATAAACCCTTAAATACAAGAATCTGCCTATATGAAAGGAAGTATTAAGCATCTTTTGTTTATCAAACTTGGCTGGATAAGTGAAAAGACTGATTTTATTAAAAAAAAAAATCAAAGCTGTCACTTAAGAGCTAAGAGGATTTAGAAAATACTCAGAAGGGCAGCATTTACGTAACATGCTGTAAATATTAAAATCCCTGTTCCATTATGCGGCATGTTACCCACGTACACTGTAATGTCATGCTGCAGACGTTCTCTTTAAAGCATTTAAGATCACAAGCTGCTTCTGGCTGGTTACACAGAACATAGGAATGCTGCATGCAGCCTGCAGACCTTACGGAGAGGGGGCACCAATATGGAGAGCAGAGAGAAGCTCTAAAGTTAAGGTCATTGATTCACTCTCATTCCAAGGCTTTATTCTAATACTCAGCTACACTGTCCTTCATGCACTGGGCCACTAGGTCATTTTGGCATTAGAAACAAGGCACCAGTGCAGTAGCAACAGTTGAATTTTTCACCAGGATGGGAAAATGAGTTCACCGTCTTGGTTTATTGCAGTAAGGTTGGTCAAAATCAAGCATTAAAATCTAACAGTGAAAGGAAAGGAATGAGGCACACTTTCACAGGATCTGTGAACTTTATAAGGCTATGTAAGCAACAGCTAGACATATTTTCTAGATTTGTATTTGTATGTTCAGTGCTTCCAAAACTGGAAATGAGAATATAGCTCTTTCACTAGATAGTATCTATTAACATACACTCCAACTCAGAATACAGTTTATGAATTCATTCCTCCTCCTCCTTCCCCGACAAGCATCAAGTGGGTGGGGGGGGAAGTTACTCAGATAAGCACCCCAAAGTTACAAATCACCAGAATTAGCACTGTGGCTACAGCCCTAACTCAGATTTTGTATTACTGTAGATATGATAAAACAAACACGCTTATGCACATACACACACTGGGCCATAGTACTACTGCCACATTTCAAGCACCAAAAAACCTGCTCAGGAAATGAGCTAGGGTTGTGAAACAAAGGAAATTGTTTCTGGTTGGAGCTGAGATTCTTTTCTTTGAAATAGCCAAAAGGTATGGGGACTTGTGGGGTAAAAAGGAATGGCTTTCTGTTGAAAGCTGTTGACTGTTGCCCTGAGAACTGTCTTTTTGGGGTTTTTTTGTTTTGTTTTTAGTAGCAGCAAAGCAAAGCCCAAGAAATCCATCATGTGACATCATTATGATAGCATACAGTTCATCGAAGAGTTTAAACCCTCTGCCAAGGAAAGGCCAGACAGAAGTAATACATCATTATGTCTCTGTGTCACTTCTCCTTCATCCCTTATGGGGAAAAGGAAGCACGTTCTTGGCCTGCAGGTTTCACAGATGTTTGCTGACAGCTGAGGATTGGGCCTATGTATATGTATAAAATACCAAAGCTTAAATGAAAGCAAGAAAAGCCACGAGATTCACAATGAAATTTTGTGACCTTTTCTGGAACCGATGCTCTTTGGACGACTCATCCTACATTTGTACCAGTGAGAGAAACCCATATGCTATTCAGAGTGCGTATCATGAATGAAACAAAGAGCAGAAGAAAGCCAGTTAGAGACTACTTTAGGAAAGAAATATTTAATTCTGAGAGCATATTTAGTGCTCCTCACAGCTTGGGGACTAGACAAAAAAAGAAATCATGTTTATCGTAGCCAACACTTCACTGATACTACTACACAGAGCTGGAAGAACCAACCAATGATTAATGAAGCCCAAACAGTTCACAAAAGAGTTACTTACAACCTTGTTAAATCTTAATTGTTTGAATCGAGGTTTTTTGTGCAGGGTGCCACATTACACTTAATTTTTAATTGTCCTTGGGAAAGAAGTTGCTGAATCTGCTTAACTGTTTTCTGAGAAAGAGGGAATAAGACTAACTTTTTGTCAAGATTTAAATGGATTTGTAAGAATCTTTTTTCATTTTTCAATGAAAACGTACTGCTTTATCCACAACAGTCCTTCAAACTTTCGCAATAAATGCAGCTAAGATCTATTTCACAGCTTACTGTGCAACATTCAAAGCAGGCAAGTAAATGTGCGCTTTTGTGTGCAACTTGTCCATACAACCCACCACAGAGACCATCATTCTGCTTCCTTGCAGGAGCAAATCAAACAAAAATATCGCTTTTTGGCATTTGAAACAAAAGCCATGTATGCAGCTTAGGAAAAAGATCAATTAACCTGGCAAGCAGGTATCTACACTTTTACAATTATATCTTTTTTTGCGACCTTGCATTCTGGGTTTGCTCTCCCTTTTACCATATCTGATGGTAAGTGTAACTTCTGAAGATTTGAGGTACCCAGAGAAGCATTCAAAAGGCTAATTTTAGCTCCGTGAGGCTAATTTTCCTTTTACTCAATGGATACATTAGCCTGCTCTGAACGAGTCTCTAGAGATCTCACTTTTTTTGCAATTAACTAGAAAAGGACATTGGAGAAATCAGTTACACTAGGCAAAACCCAGCCGTGGCAAAAACCCTTTTAACTCCGTACACCTTTTCTACAGATCGCATTATACATAATGCATTGAGTGTTGAAAGTGAGAGTCGTTCAATCTGTGCAGTTATTACTGAAGATCTCTGTTTTCTGAGATACCAAAGCCACGCTATTAAGCTTCATTCAGATTACCTTCTGGTTGTCTCTTCTTAAACTAATGTCCCGTGAGACAGATTTGGGGAAAGTAGGGAAATCCTTTCTAATAAATTCAAATCAGTACGTAGGTAAATGACAAAAGAACAAATGTTCCCAGAGAACAAAACATTTACTACCCATGTCAAGCGTGTCCACTACGGTCAAATCCTAAGGCAGTTTACAGAAAGTTGATATCATCCTAAACATTGATTACAGCAAGTAAGTTTTTAGCTAGTCCTCAGATGAAAGGATGATAAAAAACAAGCCAAAACACAACCACGTGTTACACACAACCACAAATCTGATACTTAATTTGAAAATTCTTCACCTCTGATAATTCAAGTATCAAGAAGAATACCATAACAAAAGGAGACAAATAAAATTAAGACATGGTAGTTTTCAAGCAGAGCCCTTTGTTAAGTAAGTACATTTCAAGCTATGTTTTTGATAAAGGTATTTCAGCAATACTAAAATCCACCACTGCCATAACAGCAAAAATTAAAAGCCCACCAGCAGCATCCTTTGCATTAGATCCTTCCTACTAATGGTGAAGACCAGGGATTTCTCCACTTCTAAAATACGATTGCAGGATTGAAATTGAAAAATGATAAAAATACATATCCATTCCATTAATCAGATCAGTATTCTACCATTTTTATTTTCATTATCCACAGTTGTAACAATTAAAAGTTGCTGGAATTTTTTTTTTTTAGTATACATATACATTTAAAGTGTCTATCAAAGATACCATTTAAAAAACTCATCCACGTTTTTCTATACAGAAATCATTTGTTACAGATTTTTTTTAAGATGTAAACTGCTACAAAAGGGACTACCTGAGAGTCTTCATAGCCAGACAGATATTTGATTAGAGATTATTGAAAAGACAAAGCCACTTTTAGCCTTGTAATACCCTTCTCTAATTATGTAATAATTTTCAGGAAATCTTTTCTCGCCTCCTCTATGACTGATTAGATGGTGAGGCAGAACGCTGTAAAGAGATCCAACTTCTACAAGTCACTGTGCCAAGTAATAGCAAAGAGCCAGAAATTACTGTCATTGTGAGTTCAGTTTAATATATTATCCTCACTACGTTAGACCAATTGCACTGATTCTTTATTACTGGCTATTTTCCCTTGGGATCCACACAATATATTTTCTAATTTACAGCTTCATGCCCTCTTACTGGAATATGATTATCATGATTCCTCCTTTCCTTCACATCTCCCTTCCTACAAGGATTGCATATTGCCCGTGAAGAGACCACAAATGTTCTTAAAATCATAGAATCGTTTAGGTTGGAAAAG